>NW_025745745.1:81548-252471 GCF_021184085.1 Oncorhynchus gorbuscha | reverse complement strand
TTGCTATTCTCTTATGCAAGTGATCAGCCTACTGCTAAATGCATGGCTACAACTCACAGTAAAGGATGTGGGGCCCCCTACAGGATAACTCACGCACACACACCCCCATCCAGCACACACAGTCCCCTTTAGCTGAACGGATGTGACGGCGGGATTCGAGAGTGACGGACGGCCCAGCTGAGCCAATGGCGGAAGACTACAGACGGACGGCCCAGCTGAGCCAATGGCGGAAGACTACAGACGGACGGCCCAGCTGAACCAATCAAAAGATCCGATCTCCCAGAATCAACCTACTTTCTGTTTTGTATAAATTGTATTGTAACGGTTCACTCTTTCTCTTTTTCCTGCTGTTCTGTGCGAGCGAATGGGAGAGCCGTATATACGTGTACCAGATATTCTCACTCTGAATAAATCTGTCGCTTGTCGTACAATCTACCACCTTGTCTGAATCGATCCTTAACCGGCTCACCCTTCTACATATCCTTTTATCAACAGGCGCTACAATTGAAAGAAATGTCTCCTGTTCAGAAGGGCTAATCATTAATGGAGGTAATTGTGTGTGTTCAGCTGATTTGTATTGCCTGAAGACCCAGGGTTATAGAAGACAATGTCCTGTTCCTAACATATTAACAAGACAACATACTGTCTCTAACGTATTAACAAGACAACGTTTTAACAAGACAACATACTGTCCCTAACGTATGAACAAGACAACATACTGTCCCTAACGTATTAACAAGACAACGTATTAACAAGACAACATACTGTCCCTAACGTATTAACAAGACAACATACTGTCCCTAACATATTAACAAGACAACATACTGTCCCTAACGTATTAACAAGACAACATACTGTCCCTAACGTATTAACAAGACAACATACTGTCCCTAACGTATTAACAAGACAACGTATTAACAAGACAACATACTGTCCCTAACATATTAACAAGACAACATACTGTCCCTAACGTATTAACAAGACAACATACTGTCCCTAACGTATTAACAAGACAACGTATTAACAAGACAACATACTGTCCCTAACATATTAACAAGACAACATACTGTCCCTAACATATTAACAAGAGAACATACTGTCCCTAACATATTAACAAGAGAACATACTGTCCCTAACATATTAACAAGACAACGTTAACAAGACAACATACTGTCCCTAACATATTAACAAGACAACATACTGTCCCTAACATATTAACAAGACAACATACTGTCCCTAACGTATTAACAAGACAACATACTGTCCCTAACATATTAACAAGACAACATACTGTCCCTAACGGATTAACAAGACAACATACTGTCCCTAACATATTAACAAGACAACATACTGTCCCTAACGTATTAACAAGACAACGTATTAACAAGACAACATACTGTCCCTAACATATTAACAAGACAACGTATTAACAAGACAACATACTGTCCCTAACATATTAACAAGACAACGTATTAACAAGACAACATACTGTCCCTAACATATTAACAAGACAACATACTGTCCCTAACATATTAACAAGACAACGTTAACAAGACAACATACTGTCCCTAACATATTAACAAGACAACATACTGTCCCTAACATATTAACAAGATAACATACTGTCCCTAACGTATTAACAAGACAACATACTGTCCCTAACGTATTAACAAGACAACATACTGTCCCTAACGTATTAACAAGACAACATACTGTCCCTAACATATTAACAAGATAACATACTGTCCCTAACGTATTAACAAGACAACATACTGTCCCTAACGTATTAACAAGACAACATACTGTCCCTAACATATTAACAAGACAACGTTAACAAGACAACATACTGTCCCTAACATATTAACAAGACAACATACTGTCCCTAACATATTAACAAGACAACATACTGTCCCTAACATATTAACAAGACAACATACTGTCCCTAACATATTAACAAGACAACGTTAACAAGACAACATACTGTCCCTAACGTATTAACAAGACAACATACTGTCCCTAACGTATTAACAAGACAACATACTGTCCCTAACGTATTAACAAGACAACATACTGTCCCTAACATATTAACAAGACAACATACTGTCCCTAACATATTAACAAGACAACGTTAACAAGACAACATACTGTCCCTAACGTATTAACAAGACAACATACTGTCCCTAACGTATTAACAAGACAACGTTAACAAGACAACATACTGTCCCTAACATATTAACAAGACAACATACTGTCCCTAACGTATTAACAAGACAACATACTGTCCCTAACGTATTAACAAGACAACATACTGTCCCTAACATATTAACAAGACAACATACTGTCCCTAACATATTAACAAGACAACGTTAACAAGACAACATACTGTCCCTAACGTATTAACAAGACAACATACTGTCCCTAACATATTAACAAGACAACATACTGTCCCTAACATATTAACAAGACAACGTTAACAAGACAACATACTGTCCCTAACGTATTAACAAGACAACGTTAACAAGACAACATACTGTCCCTAACATATTAACAAGACAACGTTAACAAGACAACATACTGTCCCTAACATATTAACAAGACAACGTTAACAAGACAACATACTGTCCCTAACGTATTAACAAGACAACATACTGTCCCTAACATATTAACAAGACAACATACTGTCCCTAACATATTAACAAGACAACGTTAACAAGACAACATACTGTCCCTAACGTATTAACAAGACAACATACTGTCCCTAACGTATTAACAAGACAACGTTAACAAGACAACATACTGTCCCTAACATATTAACAAGACAACATACTGTCCCTAACGTATTAACAAGACAACATACTGTCCCTAACGTATTAACAAGACAACGTTAACAAGACAACATACTGTCCCTAACATATTAACAAGACAACATACTGTCCCTAACGTATTAACAAGACAACATACTGTCCCTAACGTATTAACAAGACAACATACTGTCCCTAACGTATTAACAAGACAACGTTAACAAGACAACATACTGTCCCTAACGTTTTAACAAGACAACATACTGTCCCTAACGTATTAACAAGACAACGTTAACAAGACAACATACTGTCCCTAACATATTAACAAGACAACATACTGTCCCTAACGTATTAACAAGACAACATACTGTCCCTAACGTATTAACAAGACAACATACTGTCCCTAACATATTAACAAGATAACATACTGTCCATAACGTATTAACAAGACAACATACTGTCCCTAACATATTAACAAGACAACATACTGTCCCTAACGTATTAACAAGACAACATACTGTCCCTAACATATTAACAAGACAACGTATTAACAAGACAACATACTGTCCCTAACATATTAACAAGACAACGTATTAACAAGACAACATACTGTCCCTAACATATTAACAAGACAACATACTGTCCCTAACATATTAACAAGACAACATACTGTCCCTAACGTATTAACAAGACAACATACTGTCCCTAACGTATTAACAAGACAACGTATTAACAAGACAACATACTGTCCCTAACGTATTAACAAGACAACATACTGTCCCTAACATATTAACAAGACAACATACTGTCCCTAACGTATTAACAAGACAACGTATTAACAAGACAACATACTGTCCCTAACGTATTAACAGGACAACATACTGTCCCTAACATATTAACAAGACAACATACTGTCCCTAACATATTAACAAGACAACATACTGTCCCTAACGTATTAACAAGACAACATACTGTCCCTAACGTATTAACAAGACAACATACTGTCCCTAACATATTAACAAGACAACGTATTAACAAGACAACATACTGTCCCTAACGTATTAACAAGACAACATACTGTCCCTAACGTATTAAAATGGTACTAATTCTTTGGATTCCCAGACAGAGTTCAGTCTGTTGTGTTGTCCCTGTCTAATACTAATAGGCAATGTACACTTCCAAGCAGCTGTTCAAATGGACCTCTTTCTGAACTGCACTGAAGACACAAACCTCGCCTGAGTGGCTTGACACCAAATGACCAGCACACAATAAACCCACCGGAGAGCATTGTGTCCTTAGGAAAACAACGTACGGTTGGAGACAGAGAGAGACCAAAGGAAACGTTCCCTCCTGAGCCAGCGCATTTTTTAATGGGACTACTACTGCTGGTCATGCTACTGCTGTTACAGCGTCTGTCTAACTACTGCTATGGCAGATATGGGAGCAGAGGTTTGAGTGTTCCTTGGGTGAGTTCATTTGCAATCTGATCCCCCTTGCAGACACGTTCACTGATTGGCAATGAGGCTGAGTTGAGGCTGAAATGTTCAGAGGGTTGTGTTACCTCACAGCTGGCCTTACGTGTGTAACCAAACCAGTTGAGCTGACACCCTCCAGACCCAACCCACCGGTTGTAACAGTTACTACATGAGATAAACTGCCTTTGGAGCTTCTCTCAACAGATATTCTCAATACCTTCTACCACAAAGTATGTTATTTAAAAAAAATCTCTTTCAGAATTCCCAAAAGTGGAATTAAACGATAGTATGTGATGATATATAGCCTGGCTAAAAACAAGGGTAAATAACAAAAAGGACAGGATTTACAGCCATATAATAATACATATAACTGCCCTACCAAGACAGTGTCCAATAACACCTGTCATAACTATTCAGAGCAATGAAGGCCATAGCGGCAGGTGGCCTAGTGGTTCGAGCGTTGGCCTAGTAAACGTAAAGGTTGTAAAAATCGAATCCCCGAGCTGGTGAAAATCTGTCGTTCTTCCCCTGAACAACGCAGTTAACCCACTGTTCATAGGCCGCCATTGAAAATAAGAATTCGTTCTTATTAACTGATTTGCTTCGTTAAATAAAGGTAAAATAAAATAGCGGATTAAACACCATGGCGAAGGAAGTTTCTGACGACTCTGTGGAATCGAGCTCTGACTAGATTGGCTCTGCCGTCTGAATAGTTATGACAGGCAATGTCTTTTTAGGGCCATACTAGAAACATATATTTCGTTTAGTCATGGCACAAGAGTGCACTCATCTATGGCAAATTGTGGTGGGCGAAATGAACTAATGGTGCAGCTCAAATTCATTACCGGCAGCCCTCTGTCACCAGAACAGAAAGAGACAACAAATGTGATGGAGGATTCACAGGTATTACATTATAACTTCATTTCTCAACACAAAGCGATCTTGTATTCAGGTAACTGATGATAGACAGTAGGACCCAGAAATAGTGCCATATGGTGGGTCAAAGGCAGATGTTTGTGTGTGCCTTTTTGCTAACCCAAACCCGTTTCCTAAATGTATCATAATTGTCATTTTTATTTCACCTTTATTTAACCAGTTAAGCTAGTTGAAAACAAGTTCTCATTTACAACTGCGACCTGACCAAGATAAAGCAAAGCCGTGCGACACAAACAACAGAATTACACATGGAATAAACAAGCGTAGTCAAAAACACAATAACTCCTAACCTACTGTAATACGAAAAGTCAAATCTGACGTTAATTTGACAAACGTTGGATCCCTTCTAGCCATGACCCCATATGGTCGGGGGTTTATGGACCCCGGAAATAAACCATGTGCTTGTTTAAAACACGAACGGTCATTGTAGTACCCAGCTCTTACTATTATTTTGATTGCCATGACTCAGTAGGTAGGTACAGCATAATTATACAACTTTACAAGGACACAGAACCTTATTTCGATGAATGGAACATGGGATCATAAAATAAATGTGCATTAAAAAAAGTTGCACTAACATCATCATGCAAGTGGTCGATCAGTTTCAACTTACCTAAGTATCTGATGGTCTAAGAATCTGGAGAGGTAAAGAATCTTCCTCCGGTGATAGAAAGAGACTTACAACAGTTGGATAATAAAGATGACTATCAGCGCGAGGAGGTTAGCCAATCGTTGGGGAAGAATGCATGTTTTAGGGCGCACTTTGATTGGCTGCAGCGAGGGAGTCTATTTCTGCCCCTCCAATAAGAGATGCAGATTTGGTGAAACAAGTAGTACATGGCGAAAAAGTATGGAAGTTTACCAGGGACCTATTTATATTAATTTCCAAAAAGTAAAGAACCTTTTCAATGTTAGTTTCAGAAACATCGGAGCCTATACGCAACTCGCGCATCCCATTGTGCCATTCAATGCGTTAACGTGCCTTTCACGCATGGTTTATGGTCGTAAATGTTTTTTTTTAGGTCACTATTCTTTGTGAGGACTGTATTTTTCCAACTGTTGATCTTGGTTGTCCAAGGTAATTTCCATGCGTAATCATTAGACATAATACAGATGGATACATTTGGGCACACATAATAATATATAATATTTGCTGAGAAACGACTGGGTACTCGGAAAAACAGGTTCAATCATGACGTCAGTGACCTTCAGGTCGGAGTCTAGAAAGAGGCTGGAGTTCGAGTTGGGTGACCGTTCACAAGAGTTTTCCCAGTGAGAGTTCGTTTTTCCCCCAACCGAGTTTCCAGTTGTTTTGAACGGGGCAACTGTACAACTCACGACACACTTCACTATTGGTGCATTCAAAACAACCGATTGCTCGTTCAAATAACTGGGAACTTGGTGGTGGTGGGGGGCAACCCCGGATCTCAGGCTGTTTTCTAGAGCTCCAAATAACGTCATGATTTCACATCGTATTTTTCCAAGTTCAAATGCTCCATTCAAAATTGGGAACTCCGAAAAATAAGAAGTCAAATCATGACGTCAGTGAGCTTAAGTTAGGCTCTTAAATGCCCAGTGACAGTAGCTTTACTCTACCTGTCAAACTCATTCCAGAGGGCCAAGTGTCTGCGGGTTTTCCCTCCTCTCTTGTACTTGATCAACTAAGTCACTAATTAAGAACACCCCTCACCTGGTTGTCTAAGTCTTAATTGAAAGGAAAACCCCAAAACCAACAGACAAACTCTGTCCAGCTGTGTAGTGCTAGGATAAAAACCAAAACATGCATCCAGATGGGGCACCAGGACCGAGTTCGGGGAAACCCTGTGTAACAGCATAGCCTCCGTCCCTCTCCTCGCCCCAACCTGGGCTCGAACCAGGGACCCTCTGCACACATCAACCACAGTACCCATCGCGCCACAAAAGCCACGGCCCTTGCAGAGCAAGGGGAACAAGAAGTTTGTGAGTGACTGTGGTTGATGTGTGCAGAGGGTCCCTGGTTCGAGCCCAGGTTGGAGCGAGGAGAGGGACAGAAGCTATACATCTAGGTATCAGAGCGAGTGACATCACCGACTGAAACACTGTTAGCGCGCACCACCGCTAACTAGCCAGCCATTTCACGTTGGCCACACTTGCATACATTACATTCAAACGTGTGATAAATGCAGAGGGATTTCTTAAGCTCATTGCCTATACCAGGGCTCTCTAGCACTGTTCCTGGAACGCTACCATCCTCTGGGTTGATAAGCTGTTAGTTACAACTGGGGTTGGAGCGAAAACCTACAGGAGGGTATCGCTCCAGGAACATGGTTGAAGAGCCCTGGCCCATGCAGTAAACCCTTTCACCCAGTCTTATCCCTGATAGATTGTAACTCCAACACCAACCAACTGCAGCAATGAAAGAGGACACAGCAGAGAATCACTACAAAGTCTGTTTTATTGAGAAAGCAACGGAAGCTTGTATTTGTGTCTTTAAAAAAAGGGATAAAAGAAATGAAATTAACGAGGATTCCAACATGTTACACGCATTTTTCATCACGGGAGAGAGAGGTAGGAGGAGGGGGACAAGGGGTTGGAAGAGGGGGATAATTAGGTCTTGGCTCATCTTAAAACCTTCCAGAACGTTCCCGGTCCCTGGACCTCCGTTTCTCGCGGTCTCGTCCGCCACCTCTTCCACCATCGCCACCACGGCCACGGTCTCGGGAGCGAGAACGCCTTTCCCGGGATCGCGAGCGAGAGCGGTGTCCTCCTCCTCCTCCTCCTCCTCCTTTGCTAGAAAGGGAGAAATAAAATGCTTGAACCACAGCACACAACTTAACCAGCCTAGAGAATACTCAAACCTCAACTAAAAATGAAGCTTTTACTTTAGTCAACTACAAAAGTAGCAGTGGTGGGGAAAAGTACCCGATTGTCATACTTGAGTTAAAGTAAAAGATACCTTAATATAAAATGACTCAAGTAAAAGTGAAAGCCACACAGCAAAATCCTACTTGAGTAATAGTCTAAAACTATTTGGTTTTAAAATATAATTATCAAAAGTAAATGTAAATTGCTAAAATATACATAAGTATCAAAAGTAAACGTATAAATCATTTAAAATTCCTTATATTAAGCAAACCAGACGGCACGTTTTTTAAATTAAAAAAACAAAACATTTACGAATAGACAGGGGCACACTCCAACACTCGGGCATCATTTACAAACAAAGCATGTGTGTTTAGTGAGTCCGCCAGATCAGATGCAGTAGGAATGACCAGGGATGTTCTCTTTGCGTGATTTAGACAACTTTCCTGTCCTGTTAATCATTAAAAACGGAACGAGTACCTTTCGGTGTCAAGGAAAATATCATGAGGAAATAGTACATCATTTCTTTAGGAATGTGGTGTAGTAAAAGTTAAACCAATCAAATACAAATAGTAAAGTACAGACACCCCCCAAAAAAACAACTTAAGTCGTACTTCAAAGTATTTTCTACTTAAGTACTTTACACCACTGCCAAGTACAGTATTAGATGCTTCACCATTCAATCCCATGAAACAGTCAAAAGTTGACTGTGACACAGAACAAGATCTTCCTGGAATACAAACATTCCTTAGAATGCGTCCTACCCTTTTCTGCGGCGTCCATACAGGTCCCGACGGAGTTCCCTGGAGATGGGTTTCAGGTGCATGAAGTTGCAGAAGCCTCCTCTGGTGCACTCCCTGTGGATGGTAGGCAAGCAGGGGGTTAATACTGTTACCGCGTGTGAGAAAAGCTTTCCCAATCTCCACCTGTGTCCACTGACTATCACATTTACCATCCTACACTCCAAAGCAGAGGTCTAGCTAGCTACATGCATCTCTCCTGCTGGAGTTAGCCAAACAGTTCAACTGCAGCCTTTAAGCAAACAATGGGTGTTCCAATGGAAAAACACTTGAGGTACCATCCCAAATGACACCCTATATAGTGCACTACTTTGACCAGGGCCCATAGGGAATAGGATGTCATTTCCCAACACAGCCTGAGTTAATATAGTTATATGCTGCAGGGAAACAAGACTACATTCTTCCTGTCAGATAAGAGGTGGCAACTTAAGCCTCAAGCCAAAGGTGTATTCATTTGGAAGAAAATGGAACAAAACAGGGAGGATTCTGAATTTGTCCAATAGAAACTCTAGTTTTCGGGTGTAAAACGTTTTCCCGTTTGGTGTAAATGGTTTACGTTGAAAATAGTTTTAGGACTACTGATTACATGGTGGAACTGTACAAATATGGTGGAATGCAGTGGAGAAACAAGACGTCTGGTTATTGTTGCAGGTACACCGACTGTCACACACAGCAGTGTAAAGACATTCATCAGAAAGACAGATCGACACTGACCCCATCTCATACTGCCGACAGCAGGCTTCCCTGAAGTCAGTGACGGGGGAGAGCTCTGAGTGGACAGGCTGACCGTTGAACCAGCGGTTGTTCAGGTCCATCACCGCCTTCTCCGCATCCTCTTCCCGACGGAACTACACACAGAGAGAGAGAGAGAAGAGAGGCCATGTTTTAGACAGATTTATGCTCTGATGAAGGTCGATGAACCCAAAGACGAGGTACTATAAAAACAGGACTTTCTCCTGTTTCTCCAGACAGATTAACACAATCACACTGAAGATGGATGCAGGGAGAATTTAACATGGCTGACATGGGATCTCTGACCCTCACCTTCACATAGACGTTGCCGACCAGGTGGTCGCCAAGGTTGTCACACACGTTCATCTCCTCCACCTCTCCGTACTTCTCCTCCATCTCTGTGAAGACTTCCTGTAGGAGTTAGGGTCAGAAGATGGGGTTAGGGTCATGTGTGGCAAAACAATCACTGATTGATAAGTAAAGCAGCACCATGGAGACCCACTTTAAAAGATCCACTAAAAACTACACTGAACAAAACCGGGAACTCTTTTCACAACGCTGACATCAGCAAACCGCTCGCCCACATGACCTCATACACGTGGTCTGCGATTGGAAGTACTGCCAAATTCTCTAAAACGATATTAGTGGTGGCTAATGAGAGATATTAACGTTCAAATCTATGGCAGGAGCTCTGGTGGACATTTTCTGCAGTCAGCATGCCAACTGCACACTCCCTCAACTTGAGACATCTGTGGCATTGTGTTGAGTGACAAAACTGCACACAAAACTGCAAACACAAATGTTTGCGTGTGGAACATTCCTGGGATATTTTATTTCAGCTCATGAAACCAACACTTTATCTAGAGACCCAATGAATAACTAGATCCTTTTATCATTAGCCTTTATCTAGAGACCCAATGAATAACTAGATCCTTTTACCATTAGCCTTTATCTAGAGACCCAATGAATAACTAGATCCTTTTACCATTAGCCTTTATCTAGAGACCCAATGAATAAAAGGATCTAGTTATTCATTGAGTCTCTAGATAAAGGCTAATGGTAAAAGGATCTATTTACCATTAGCCTTTATCTAGAGACCCAATGAATAGCTAGATCCTTTTATCATTAGCCTTTATCTAGAGACCCAATGAATAACTAGATCCTTTTATCATGATCCTTTTATCATTAGCCTTTATCTAGAGACCCAATGAATAACTAGATCCTTTTAACATTAGCCTTTATCCAGAGACCCAATGAATAACTAGATCCTTTTATCATGATCCTTTTATCATTAGCCTTTATCTAGAGACCCAATGAATAACTAGATCCTTTATCATGATCCTTTTATCATTAGCCTTTATCTAGAGACCCAATGAATAACTAGATCCTTTTAACATTAGCCTTTATCTAGAGACCCAATGAATAACTAGATCCTTTTATCATTAGCCTTTATCTAGAGACCCAATGAATAACTAGATCCTTTTAACATTAGCCTTTATCTAGAGACCCAATTAATAACTAGATCCTTTTATCATTAGCCTTTATCTAGAGACCCAATGAATAACTAGATCCTTTTATCATTAGCCTTTATCTAGAGACCCAATGAATAACTAGATCCTTTTATCATGATCCTTTTACCATTAGCCTTTATCTAGAGACCCAATGAATAACTAGATCCTTTTAACATTAGCCTTTATCAACATTAGCCTTTATCTAGAGACCCAATGAATAACTAGATCCTTTTAACATTAGCCTTTATCTAGAGACCCAATGAATAACTAGATCCTTTTAACATTAGCCTTTATCTAGAGACCCAATGAATAACTAGATCCTTTTATCATTAGCCTTTATCTAGAGACCCAATGAATAACTAGATCCTTTTAACATTAGCCTTTATCTAGAGACCCAATGAATAACTAGATCCTTTTACCATTAGCCTTTATCTAGAGACCCAATGAATAACTAGATCCTTTTATCATTAGCCTTTATCTAGAGACCCAATGAATAACTAGATCCTTTTAACATTAGCCTTTATCTAGAGACCCAATGAATAACTAGATCCTTTTATCATTAGCCTTTATCTAGAGACCCAATGAATAACTAGATCCTTTTAACATTAGCCTTTATCTAGAGACCCACTAGTCTAGACTCTTTTCTTTAAGTGCGTTCTAAGCAGCGGTAGTAAACAACAGTCTGCTCTTGGAAATGACATCAACATGATTCTATTAATACTCTAGGACAGGTCATCACCGCAGGTCAAACCAACGACATAATGCACTGACAGGCCCTGTTTGAGAGCATCAAAACCATGGTGTATTATGGGTAAATTGTGACCGAGTAATCTACAAATATTATTGAGTAGTTATTTATGATACAAGGCGATTTGTACATCAGTTACGTCTCGCCTTCAAAGTCATCTGCAATGTGGAACATGGTTTCTACATAATATAATAATAATAAATGCCATTTAGCAGACGCTTTTATCCAAAGCGACTTACAGTCATGTGTGCATACATTCTACGTATGGGTGGTCCCGGACAAGACTCACTGAGGGTCTTTTCCATTACCCAACTACATATCCTCTACTGTACAAATACTGCCCCTTTCACATCAGTGAACAGGGACAATATTGGCACAGCAGTATTGATCCTGTTGTGAAAAGTAAATGGGAGAGAGGTTGACACGGTGCGCAACAGGCAGGTTTGGCAGAGATGAGGTGAAACATCACAAGTATCTCGTGCCGAGGTCACTCACCTCAAAGAACTCGTCATAGTGCTCCTGCATTTCCACATCGCTGACGGCACCTAAAACCATGAACAAATAACCAGTCAGAAAGCAGCTAGGCGGAGGAGGCAGTCACTAAGCATCTGCATCAGTGCAATTTCACATCCAACGACTTACGAGAATATATAGACAACATACCAAGCTGAACCATGAAACTAACATACAAGTTAACTTTGTGTACGTTTCACACATGTCCTATAGCCACCATTTTATCTCCCTGTTAATTCATCCCCCTTGGAAATCCCCAGATAAACATTACAATGGTGCAACAGCTTAGTAAATCAGGCCAGTGATCTATTAGATTTGTATCAATTAAGCCAAGTTCGTGTATACATTAAGATGACACCACTTTGGAACAACAACCTTAATGACAGTGTCTCAGCACCAGCCAGCTCCAATGACGGCGTTTGAGAACACTGGCAGTGGAGCTGGCTGGTGCTGAAAATGAGTCCAAACGAAGCTAGTATGGGCAAGAAATGCATGCAAACTAGTCAATTTTAGAAGTTGAAAGTCTAGAAATATACAGAAACATTCACTGCATTTCAGGAGTATTTTACCCATAACGTTCAACCTGAAGGACAGGACAGACGGCTCCCCATTTCTCCCTTGCCTGTGGTCTTGGTATTAAACTGAATGACCCTCATGCAAGAAGAAATATAATGGCTAGGTAAATATGTAGCTGATATCTTGCCAGTCAGAGGGGGTCTGTGAGAATGGTATGCTTTTCAGAGCTATTGATCAAGTGACATGTCTGGCCTTCTCCATGACGCAAACATTACCTCATCATTTATATTTCGCATAAGCAACAGCATTGTGTGTCATGAGGAAAGCAATCCACACTGAGCCCATCACACCAGGCTCACATCAGTGATGCCTCCAGGGATGACAGTGTACATGTCTGGATTCAGCTAATAGGAATATAATAGCATCTGGGTGTTGTCTGGGCACATTGAATTCAGGTCCAGGCTACTAAAAACAAACTAAATGTTTCCCAGGTAAAAAAAAATCTAAAGGTATTGCTACCGTTTCCTGGCAAATGGAGGTGTTGTTGTAGTGTAGGTAGATATACACCAGATAACAGTATAATATAGAGGTGTTGTATTGTAGGTAGGTGTACACCAGATAACAGTATAATATAATGGAGGTGTTGTTGTAGTGTAGGTAGATATACACCAGATAACAGTAGAATATAATGGTGTTGTATTGTAGGTAGGTGTACACCAGGTAACAGTATAATATAGAGGTGTTGTAGTGTAGGTAGATATACACCAGATAACAGTATAATATAGAGGTGTTGTAGTGTAGGTAGATATACACCAGATAACAGTATAATATAGAGGTGTTGTAGTGTAGGTAGATATACACCAGATAACAGTATAATAGGTGTTGTAGTGTAGGTAGATATACACCAGATAACAGTATAATATAGAGGTGTTGTTGTAGTGTAGGTAGATATACACCAGATAACAGTATAGTATAATAGAGGGTTGTTGTAGTGTAGGTAGATATACACCAGATAACAGTATAATATAAGGTGTTGTTGTAGTGTAGGTAGATATACACCAGATAACAGTATAATAGAGGTGTTGTTGTAGTGTAGGTAGATATACACCAGATAACAGTATAATATAGAGGTGTTGTTGTAGTGTAGGTAGATATACACCAGATAACAGTATAATATAATTGAGGTGTTGTAGTGTAGGTAGATATACACCAGATAACAGTATAATAGAGTGTTGTTGTAGTGTAGGTAGATATACACCAGATAACAGTATAATAATATAGGAGGTGTTGTTGTAGTGTAGGTAGATATACACCAGATAACAGTATAATATAGAGGTGTTGTTGTAGTGTAGGTAGATATACACCAGATAACAGTATAATAGAGGTGTTGTAGTGTAGGTAGATATACACCAGATAACAGTATAATATAGAGTGTGTTGTAGTGTAGGTAGATATACACCAGATAACAGTATAATATAATTGTAGGAGGTGTTGTAGTGTAGGTAGATATACACCAGATAACAGTATAATATAGAGGTGTTGTTGTAGTGTAGGTAGATATACACCAGATAACAGTATAATATAGAGGTGTTGTAGTGTAGGTAGATATACACCAGATAACAGTATAATATAGAGGTGTTGTAGTGTAGGTAGATATACACCAGATAACAGTATAATAGAGGTGTTGTAGTGTAGGTAGATATACACCAGATAACAGTATAATATAGAGGTGTTGTAGTGTAGGTAGATATACACCAGATAACAGTATAATAGAGGTGTTGTAGTGTAGGTAGATATACACCAGATAACAGTATAATATAGAGGTGTTGTTGTAGTGTAGGTAGATATACACCAGATAACAGTATAATATAGAGGTGTTGTAGTGTAGGTAGATATACACCAGATAACAGTATAATATAATGGGGGTGTTGTTGTAGTGTAGGTAGGTAGGTGTACACCAGATAACAGTATAATAATATAGAGGTGTTGTAGTGTAGGTAGATATACACCAGATAACAGTATAATAGAGGTGTTGTAGTGTAGGTAGATATACACCAGTAGTGTGTTGTAGTGTAGGTAGATATACACCAGATAACAGTATAATATAAGGTGTTGTTGTAGTGTAGGTAGATATACACCAGATAACAGTATAATAGAGGTGTTGTAGTGTAGGTAGATATACACCAGATAACAGTATAATATAAGAGGTGTTGTAGTGTAGGTAGATATACACCAGATAACAGTATAATATAGATATACACCAGATAACAGAGGTGTTGTTGTAGTGTAGGTAGATATACACCAGATAACAGTATATATAGAGGTGTTGTTGTAGTGTAGGTAGATATACACCAGATAACAGTATAATATAGAGGTGTTGTTGTAGTGTAGGTAGATATACACCAGATAACAGTATAATATAGAGGTGTTGTTGTAGTGTAGGTAGATATACACCAGATAACAGTATAATATAGAGGTGTTGTAGTGTAGGTAGATATACACCAGATAACAGTATAAATAGAGGTGTTGTAGTGTAGGTAGATATACACCAGATAACAGTATAATATAGAGGTGTTGTAGTGTAGGTAGATATACACCAGATAACAGTATAATAGAGGGTTGTTGTAGTGTAGGTAGATATACACCAGATAACAGTATATATAGAGGTGTTGTAGTGTAGGTAGATATACACCAGATAACAGTATAATAGAGGTGTTGTAGTGTAGGTAGATATACACCAGATAACAGTATAATATAATTGAGGTGTTGTAGTGTAGGTAGATATACACCAGATAACAGTAGAATATAATGGGGGTGTTGTTGTAGTGTAGGTAGATATACACCAGATAACAGTATAATATAGAGGTGTTGTAGTGTAGGTAGATATACACCAGATAACAGTATAATAGAGGTGTTGTTGTAGTGTAGGTAGATATACACCAGATAACAGTATAATATAGAGGTGTTGTAGTGTAGGTAGATATACACCAGATAACAGTATATAATAGAGGTGTTGTAGTGTAGGTAGATATACACCAGATAACAGTAGAATATAATAGAGGTTGTTGTAGTGTAGGTAGATATACACCAGATAACAGTATAATATAGAGGTGTTGTAGTGTAGGTAGATATACACCAGATAACAGTATAATATAATGGGGGTGTTGTTGTAGTGTAGGTAGATATACACCAGATAACAGTATAATATAATTGAGGTGTTGTTGTAGTGTAGGTAGATATACACCAGATAACAGTATAATATAATGGGGGTGTTGTTGTAGTGTAGGTAGATATACACCAGATAACAGTATAATATAGAGGTGTTGTAGTGTAGGTAGATATACACCAGATAACAGTATAATAGTGTTGTTGTAGTGTAGGTAGATATACACCAGATAACAGTATATATAGAGGTGTTGTTGTAGTGTAGGTAGATATACACCAGATAACAGTATAATATAATGGAGGTGTTGTTGTAGTGTAGGTAGGTGTAGATCAGATAACTGTATATAATAGAGGCGTTGTTGCAGTGTAGGTAGGTAGATATTATAGTTATCTGGTGTATATAATGAGCAGTCCATGTCGCAGGGCCTTGCAAATGTAGGGGGAACTTACAGCGTATACCATCGGCAGACTGGGCAGTGTTTTGAGGGTTACGGTAAATGTTCAACAGGGCAATGGTCTGAAATACAAAACGTACATTTTTGTGATACATGCCAAGCAGAAATGGGGTTTTGGGGGAAGAAAGTTAAATTAGATAAAGTATCATGCTCCTTACAACAGGCCCTGAAGGTTACACACTGGGTCAGCTAATACTTCCTCAATGGACACATTTGAAGCCATAACTAGCTTCATTAGTCCCCTCGATGGAACTCTGCTCTGAACCATAGAGTGCATGGTGTGATCTGAAATGCTGAAAGAGAAGGTAACGGTGTGTCTCCTGACCACAGACGTCTCTGCCAGGGCTTCACAGGAGGCTGCAATCACAAGGAACTCAGAACGAATCAAAGTAATGCCAGTTAAAAAGAGACATTACTGACAAGTGTTACTGGAGAAGTAGGAAGGACTCTGGTATATTCATGTGTTGATCATTCAATCCAACACATTTTCCCAAAGGAAATAGCTGTTTGTGAATAGGCCACAGTACAAAAGTCATCTAAGTAAGCACATGTGAAGCCATCTCTGGGCTATGGCGGGAGGGAGGTGTTTGGCTAGTTCTGAGGTCCTTGTTTGGAAAGTCAGTCATCAGAAGAGAACAGAACCGTAGCCCAGACAGTCTCCTGTGAGAGTCCACAGCCATACCTACCTGTGTGAGAGGAAAGGCGTCAGCTCTAGTAAGACAGGGCTCAACACTGGGTACTGCTCACATGGAGGGTTGCAACTAGGTCTACCCATTTATAGTGCTCAAGGTAGTTTGGGATTTAAATTGGTCAATATAGCCTATAGCATTATGAAATATGTTCTTTTTTTGAGTGGCTGAGAGATTGTGTATAAGAGGGCAAAGACTGAGGCAGAGGAAACAGAAATATTTGACGATACAAAAGAGATTGAGGAGCATCTTGTTTATTGATCTGATAGTAGTTTGCCATTCGGGGTGGGGACTGGGAGCAGCAGTTACAGTAGCCCAAGTGTGAGAGAGGTACTGTAATGTTGGGTTCCCTGCTAACAGAGGTGAGGCAGTCCCTCACAGCTCGGCTGCTACGTGACCTACATATGGGGAGCAGGAGGGTGGAAAGGAGGGATTTCTGAACCCCTGAGGCTAACAGATCTTTGGACTTACAGCGAGAGGCGTCGGCCGTCTGTGCACTGTTTTGGGGGTTACGGTAGATGTTTTGAATCAAGATGGTCTGCCGGGATGACAAGAATACAAGAGATAAATCATTCAATTTGTGTAAATTCCAAATGAGTCTAGGTCCCTGATTACTGACGTAAATACGCTATTGTGTTTACTGACTTAGGAGTCGAATCTCTCCTTAGAATCTATGGGCTGTATTTCAGAGAAGTTGGGGTAGAGGACAGAATGTGAACGGAACGAGCTCAATTTGACTGGAGCGTGCAGCGAGTTTCCAAAAGCTGGAGTGTCAGCCTTCTTGCCCGATTCCAATAGCGCTCACTTCCCGAGCTCAGGGCATGCCCAGCCCAGCATGCATTTGTAGTCTACCTGTGTGCTGCTATAGCCCCTTGCTTTAGCGACTGCCATCAAGTATGCTACTTATTTCCATAATTGTTTTTATTTTTATAATAATCAAGGTGACATACAAAGACGAGAAGGACCAAGAGAGACTGCAGTGATGTAGTGTCCACAACTAAAGAATCATTTTGGTGGCTTCCCGGCACTGCATCGTTGGGGAGTGTCAGCGACGAGACAAAATAGTGAAATCAGGGACAAAAAGGGGGTAAAGAATTACACAAAAAAAAATCATCATTTTGGAATCTGAAAGAAATCCCGAAAGCATGATGGGGAACTTACTACATGTACCTGCTAACAGAAAGGAACGAGGTGGGCAGCTAGCTAAGAGTGTTATTGTAGCAAAGTATTTATAAACTAAGTTGTTAATTTTGGTTCTATAATATGGAGTGAGCTCAATTTCAATTCTATAATACAATATGCCATAATTGATTTTGGCTCAATAGGTCTGGCATATTACCTCTTTCAAGGAGCTTTCAATTTTTATAGGATTATTTGTTAAATTGTGATTTAAACGAATGGAGCGGCTGTTTTTTTCCTTCTGTGTCTGCAGAGCGGTTTTTTTAGCGGAGCAATTGGAAAGGACGTGGATCGCCGCGCAAGCACCACTCCATGAGCGGGATTTCTGACCGGCTCAACTCCGCCCACATGCTCTGGTAGAGGAGGATCATCCAATCAGTCTACTGATAGAAAGCTTTGTTTTGTTTCTCATGGTTCGCATAGGGCCAAGCACAACTATCCTGAGTTGTGTTAGGTCAGATTGAGTCTTTCGATATGAAGTGGCTGAGTTGTTTAATGAAGCACAAGGACAGGGGAATTGAGCTGCCACCGTGTCTATCAAATGTCTACCAAAGAGCCAGGCAAGCCGTCTATAGGAGGGGAGCAGGTTGGCCTCATGTCCATGTGAGCATAGTCAAAAGACCCAGGTTGGAGGAAAAGATATACCATTCAGGATAACACTACTTCATTTCATCAAGGTTGTGCCATCTGCCATTGCATCATGCATACCATAATCAGCGTTAGCCTACCAGTGGCTAGGGTGACCACATATCCCGGATTGTGCAGGACACGCCCACATTTAAATTAAATTAAAACCCACTAATTTACAAAAAAGTTAGATGTCTGTATTTAAGTCAGATTTCCTATTAATTTGATGAGAATTGACATTCTTAACCGTCTCTTTTGTAGTCATGTTGCACTTTTGACAAGATATATTATAAGGCCGTGGTCCTGGTAACGTTGAACACTTCTCCAATCGTTGAGGATCTCTGATATTCTGCACAGCGCAAGACGAGACTAAGGCCAATGTCATATTGTCAACCAAAATCACATGTCAAATCCTTTCGGGATTTGCTGCTGACAGTGAGTAAACTACTTACAAAAAGTGTGCTTCTGATGAATAGCCACAAGAGTAAATATTAGACTGACAGAAGGTAATTTTGTCACACTTGTAAGGCAATCCATACTCAGTTGCTCATTCAACGTAATTGCTGCTACTTCACTCAATCCCGTTAAGTCTTCCTTCCTAACTGTATTAAATTCTCTGACAAACCAGAAATGGTTCCTTGGCCAAATATTCCCTGATTTTCATAACAGCTACACATGTGGTCTCTTTTGCGTCACCAAATTTTGTGCGAGCCCGGAAAAAGAGTAGGCTTCATGCGCTTCGATTACCCTGGTGCAGCTGCAAAAAAAATGTATTCACGTTCGTGGGACAGTATAGCCTACGTCTCGCAAAATCATCCTGTTGTCCCGCATTTGGTTATTTTAAAAATGTGGTCACCCTACCAACAGCAGTTGCTTCTCTTCTGATGATAAATATTGACTGAGAAGCATTGACATGCTGCCAAGCCTATCCTCAATCATAATGCAGGTTCTCTGAAAGGCAACAGAACAATGTTATATACACACACTTCTGTAGGTAAGCCAATCGTGGAATCTGAAATGCAAACGTGCACAGGGTTAGTGGAAACAGATCGGCAACCATTTAGGTCTACTTTACATCTGCTCAGCATCCTGTTCTTTCACATGATGCTATTGCAGTATGTACCTAGGCCCATTGGAACATGGAAGCAACATTGCACACGTGAATGGAATTAGGGCTAATTGACAACACTGCATGTTTCAGTACTTCATGAATGATTATTTGATCCTACACAAGGTTAAGTCCAATCTCCACACAAACAAGTAAACAATCAAATGTGAGTATAATCAGTAACGCGAACTAGCTAACAAAGAAACCTAAGGAAGTCCTGATACGTTCTAGTGGGCTATATCACAAGCATCGGGCAATTGCTTGCAATAAACCCCTAACTAGCTAATCATATTCAAGACATATAAGTACGCTTACCTGGCTGAAAGTTGGCTTGTTGTGCAACCTAGAGCAGCGGTCCCCATGTCTGCACGCTCCAATTTTAAAGTAGAATGAACAATTGACCCTGGAACATGGACAAGAAAGTAAACAAATTAGATGTTGATAAATGGCTAGGTTAGTGTTCGCTTTGTATATGTTTGTTGCTGCATCTAGCTAGCTACACTGGAAAACAAAAACATGATTCGGTGTATACTTGTGCAGTAGCCAACCTAGCCACTGGAGTCGTCTCGAGACAATGCTAAAGAGTTAGCTAGCTACAGTAGCACGCTAGTTAGCTGCAGATTAGCTTAGCAAACCAAACTTTGAGGTTATACTAACTAGCAAACCATTTAGCTACTGACTCGTAAAACATTTGATACTAAATTGATCTAGAAAATAAAGACTTGATTAGCTTAGTCTGGCCGATTTGGAGGGATACTGACGCGACGCAGCACATGCCGCATTTTCAAACCAAAGCCGCCGCCTCCTCCATTCAAGCAAGTTAACTAGCCTTCTACAGTAGTCAGGAAGCTACGCTAGCTAGCCACACAAGTCTGAATGAAAAGCAACGGGTGCAGTAGCAGTCGTATTTGTAAGTAACCTGGTAGCTTTTTGGGTTAAAACGTGCACGTTCTACAGTAGAGCCATTTTATTAGCATTATTATTTCAGCAGTTTCACAAAAAGACGAAATAACCTACTTGTCTTTCTCTGTTCCGAAAATGGAGGCCAGGTACTCCGCCATCTTCGGTTTGTCAACTAAATGGTGCTCTACGTCATGTATTCGACACTTGCCGCTTTTTTGACAGAGGCAAAAGCTGTGCTCTTCGTCATTGTCGTTTGCATACGCTCTAATCTTGTCTTTTTTCCCCCTTAATACTCTCATGGGGGCGCAATTGCATCCATTTTGATTTCATGAATAGGGCCAAAGATTATGATAACTGAAGCCCTTTCATCTGTTTTAGGGCCCTGTAGAAAATCTCTGCCTGTATGCTACGCTGAATGAAGAAGGAAATAAGTTTACTTTAAGAAGATTACATTACATTTACATTTAAGTCATTTAGCAGACACTCTTATCCACAGCGACTTACAAATTGGTGCATTCACCTTATGACATCCAGTGGAACAGTCCTTTACAATAGTGCATCTAAATCTTAAAGGGGGGGGGTGAGAGGGATTACTTATCCTATCCTAGGTATTCCTTAAAGAGGTGGGGTTTCAGGTGTCTCCGGAAGGTGGTGATTGACTCTGCTGTCCTGGCGTCGTGAGGGAGTTTGTTCCACCATTGGGGGGCCAGAGCAGCGAACAGTTTTGACTGGGCTGAGCGGGAGCTGTACTTCCTCAGTGGTAGGGAGGCGAGCAGGCCAGAGGTGGATGAACGCAGTGCCCTTGTTTGGGTGTAGGGCCTGATCAGAGCCTGGAGGTACTGAGGTGCCGTTCCCCTCACAGCTCCTTAGGCAAGCACCATGGTGATTACTTTATTGTATAACGTCCATTCATAATGTAAATTAGTAGTAAGGTGTTTCAGACTTCCTAGTATCATTCAATGAGAGGATAGTAGAGCTGACAAAACAACGACAGCATAGATCCTAAAGCCACCACACAATGTTGGCACATGACTCAATATTACCCTCCAACCACGCAGAAAAACCACAGCAGGGTTATATTAGAGACTATGTGTATGTTCACACAGAGAGATCTGACAGATATTGTATGAGATATTAAGCCTACTGTAATGTGTATCACTTTAGCCTACTGTAATGTGTATCACTTTAGTCTACTCTAATGTGCTTAACTTTAGCCTACTATAATGTGTATAACTTTAGCCTACTATAATGTGTATCACTTTAGCCTACTATAATGTGTATCACTTTAGCCTACTCTAATGTGTATCACTTTAGCCTACTCTAATGTGTATAACTTTAGCCTACTCTCATGTGTATCACTTTAGCCTACTGTAATGTGTATCACTTTAGCCTACTGTAATGTACATTTGTTTCATTTACTGTATAACCAGTCACACATCCTGCATCTATCTGTTCATGATCATAGCGGATTTATAGTAACAGGGCCACCATGAAGGGGGTCAAAAAGATTTAAGTTCCTCGGTGTACACATCTCAGAGGAACTGAAATGGTCTAACCACACGGACACCCTGGTGAAGAAGACACAACAGAGACTCTTCAAAACCCACACGGACACCCTGGTGATGAAGACACAACAGAGACACTTCAAAACCCACACGGACACCCTGGTGATGAAGGCACGACAGAGACACTTCAAAACCCACACGGACACCTGGTGAAGAAGGCACGACAGAGACTCTTCAAAACCCACACTGACACCCTGGTGAAGAAGACTTCAAAACCCCTGGTGATGAAGGCACAACAGAGACTCTTCAACCCACACAGACACCTTGGTGAAGAAGGCACAACAGAGACTCTTCAACCCACACAGACACCTTGGTAAAGAAGGCACAACAGAGACTCTTCAACCCACACAGACACCCTGGTGATGAAAGTACGACAGTGACTCTTCAATCCACACTGACACTGTGTTGAAATCACGACAGCGACTCTTCAAACCACACTGACAAGAGGCTGAAGAAATTCTGCCTGTTCCCGAGGGCCCTCACAGTGTTCTACAGGAGCACCATCGAGAGCATACTGTCGGATAGATCACAGCCTGCAAGGCTCTACAGAAGGTGGTATGCTCAGCCGAACGCACCATTGGGTGTACGCTGCCTGCACTCCAGGACACCTACAACACCAGATGTCGTATGTGATAAGAAGACCTCAGCCACCCGAGCCACGGCCTGTTCTCCCTGCTTCCATCACTCAGACGTGGGCAGTATAGGTACATCCTGGCAAAAACTGTCAGACTTCTACCACCAAACCATCAGGCTGATGAATAGCCACCACTAGTCAGCTACCTGCTACCCCTGTGTCCCCCCCAATGGACGTTTACCCTGCCCCCACCCCCCAATGGACATTTATAATCGTTACAGTTGTAAATATGTATATATTATTATTATTATTATTATAGTTTCACCCACTTCTCTTTGACCAGCACTGTTGGAGCTCAGAGCTGAAGAATGTCACTGTACCCTGCTATTACATCTGCAACCTTGTGCATGTGACTAATAAACCTAATCTCATCTATAGTGATCACCACAGCCAACTTTATGTAGATGAGAGAGGATGAAGCACATGGGGAGGGAGAGAAAGAGTGAAAGAGAGAGTAGGTAAAGGAAGTAAAACGGAAGAAATGTTACCACAAACACTTGTGCAGTGACGGAGACACTATGATGCTGGGGTGTGTTAAGACTGATGTGAGAGACATTTAAAATTGAGGAAGAGAGACAGAGAGAGAGAGAGCAGACAGTGTATTTCACTCACTCTTACACACACACAAACACACAGAGAGATGATCATCTACCAATGCTGTGGCTGTCTTCCTAAACCACCTCTGGTGTAACCTGTTGATTGTAGAAGGCCGGTGGGCTACAAGTCACCATGGGGCCCTGTGACTGCTGGTCCTGGACCAGCCTACCTCTCACCATCCTGGCTGTGCTTCTCTTCCACCGGGATGCCAATGGTAAGTTAGACCCAGCGGGGGAAATACTTTTTGTATGTGATTAAACCACAAGGTATCGTGGTTGGTTCAGTTTCAACACACAGTAAGAGAAGTGTTGCTGGTAAATAAAACAACAACTCTCTTTGAGCGAACATTTTTGTAAATATCTGAAATGTCATCCTCACATTCAAGACTTCCAGTTATTGTCATCCTGGCAACAAACAAAAAATATTTTTAAAATGTGTGTGTGAGAGCTCGATGACAGAAAAAAATATATCCTGTTGTAGAAAAAGATAAAGGGACTTTAAAATAATAGATTAGCGGGGTAGGAAAATGAGTTCAAAGTCATCTTAATATCTTCCCGATCTTCCTCCCTAAAGATTCATAATTTATGTTGTTCATGTTCTTCTCCCTGTTTTCCAGTTGTTGTTGTTGAAACAAATCGCTCTTCTGGCTTCCATTTTGTTTCCGCTGAATAGCAAATACTCCACATTTTACAATGGCATTTTGAATCCATCAACAACATCAATATTTTATAATTACACATTACAGAGATATTGTTGCTTACTGATTGATACCCAGCTGGAATTGTTTTTTTGGCACATCTCAGTTATAGCAATACTAGTGTCATGTATTTTAATTTATACGATTTCAACAACAACAATCATGAGTTAATTTATATTATACTTTTTTTTGTGATTTAGCAGGCGCTCTTATCCAGAGCTACTAACAGGAGCAATTAGGGAAAGGTGCCTTGCTCAAGGACACATCGCCAAATTATTTTACCTAGTCGGCTCGGGGATTTGAACTAGCAACCTTTCAGTTACTGGCCCAACGCTCTTAGCTGCTAGACTGTAATATTCATATGTGTAAACATACTGAATTATAATTGGATGCATTTTACCGCCGTATCATACTGCGCTACGATTGGTTAAGATCACCCAGTTGGTTAGGTGATGGCCAGTTGATCCTGTAGTACTGCATTTTATTATTTTGTACAAAGTGTGCAAAACAAGACATAGATTACCTGCTGTCCACTGTTATATTGATAATTATGAAAATACAGGCTTTATTTTTCCTCAGTAGCTTATTATTAACCACAATGAGTCATACTATATCTGTCAGATCTCTCTGTGTGAACATACCTGCGGTCTCTTTTAAAGCTGTGTTATGTCACTTTTTGGACGACCCAACAAAATTCACATAGAAATGTGAGTTATAGATCTGTCCCTCTCATTGAAAGCAAGTCTAATAAGCGATAGATTTGTTCTCTGTGTGGTATTTCTATGCTCCCCATTTTTAAGTTGAGTGTTTTGAGTCTTGTACTTTCGGTTTTGTACACCAGCTGAAAATACAATCTTTTTTGTTATGGAAAATATATTTCACAGCGGTTTAGATGGTACGATGATTCTCTACACTGTAACTTGCTTTTTTTGTCACATAAACTGAAATTAGACAAACTATTAAAATTTTAGCAACCAGGAAAGGGCGGAATGATTTCTGCATAGTGAATCTTTATTATAGCCCTACTGTGGCTTTCCTGTGTGGTCAGAAGGTATAATCGAGTTGTGTGGTAGGCCTACAGTAAAGTTGTATATGATGCTATCGTTTTGTCACTTCTACTGTCCTCTCATTGATACTGGGAAGTCTGACACTCCTTGCCACTAATTGACATTCAGAATGTCATTGATGGTCAGTTATACTGAGTTAAATTGAGACCATTTTGGATATACTCAGTTCCTCAGTGATGATTATGAAGTCTGAAAGTCTTTAAGTTCCCCCATGGTATGATGAGGTGGTTCTATTTAGTCTGAGACAGGATGCAGCACTGAATAAGTGCAGGTGGGGTTGAATCTCAGTTCCCTAGAACCTGTAGTCCCATTGTTTTATGCTAATTGAGTTCCAACTCTTCAGGATGTGAAATGTGTTTTGTCCTTTTTTTAAATCTCTCTGTGTGTATCCCCCTTCTATTAGTCATGAACATGTCACTGTCACTGATACCAAGGGGAAATCCTGATGAAGGGGAAAATCTCCTTCACCTGTCTGCAATCTTTAATCACCTCTCATCTTAGTAAAACATTTTTTTCCACCACCTAGGATCCAGCTAAAGAAAGTTTAAGGCCTATCCATGTAACCATTATTGCAATCTTTTGTGTGTGTGTGTGTGTGTGTGTGTGTGTGTGTGTGAATGGCTTGATATAGAGGTGATGGGTGATCTTATGGGGACCTATTGGTCAGGCAGTGACTTACTTTATTTGAATTCTTTGCAGGTCATGATTCTGATTGTTTCCCAGAGATTAGAGTGGTACGGAACACAGTATGGAGAGCTTCACTTGGGAAACAATTGAAGATTAACTGTTCTATTGCTTTCTGTTCCAACTCACCACCACCACCATCACTATGGTGTAAGGTTGATGAATCAAACAACTGCAATACTGTCAACACAACAACTCTCATTCAAACACAGTGGACCAGTTTGAAAAACACTACAGGGATCTCATTTCTGGTCTTCACCAGCATTTCCATATACGATGTAGGTCTGTACAGGTGTGCATTAAATGAAGCCTCTGTGAGTCATTCTATCAATGTTACTGTCTCAGGTAAGCAATTTCTTTAGTTTGAAATACACGTCAAATAATAACAATATTACATTAGCAATAGCCTCCCTGACCGGGTCCCAATTTGTATACATTTCAGAGAGTGTTGAGGACACCACATATGTGCATCAGAAGAATGAAACAACCAGTAAGAGGAGATTTTGACTCTTCATAGCTTAGCATGCATTGCACACAGGGCATAAAGGTGCTGCAGTATGAATGTACATCAAGGCACACCACAACACAATGCTATGTCACACCTAGCTCTGAAACACCGTGGTAACCAGTAACACCCTAACAGCCAGTTAAAACTAGTAACCTAGTATCCATGTTGAGTCAAACCTCCTATTCAGGAGCATCATTTTGATTTAAAATATGTGTGTCTGCGTGTGTGTAATTAGGCAGAATTATTTTGCTGTTGAAAACGAATTTCCTGCATATGTATTCTTTTTGGCCTATAGCTTTTATGAATTCAAATGTGGGGTGGGGGGACATTTCCTCCTTGTTCATAGTGGAAATTAGGCCTCTTTCTCTTATAGACAGTACAGCGAGTCAGAGTGACAGCTTCCTGGAGTGGGTGTGGCCTTATGTTTATTCCTCGGCTGGGATTGTGGTGTTTGTCATCGTGGTGATAACCATATCCATGCTCTCATTGCGTGGTTGTAAAGGTAAGATGCTCACAATTACCATAGTACATTAATACAGACTAATGATGACTATAGCACATTAATACAGACTAATGATGACTATAGCACATTAATACAGACTAATGATGACCATAGTACATTAATACAGACTAATAATGACTATAGCACATTAACACAGACTAATGATGACCATAGCACATTAACACAGACTAATGATGGCCATAGCACATTAACACAGACTAATGATGGCCATAGCACATTAACACAGACTAATGATGGCCATAGCACATTAACACAGACTAATGATGACCATAGCACATTAACACAGACTAATGATGACCATAGCACATTAATACAGACTAATGATGACCATAGTACATTAATACAGACTGATGATGACTATAGCACATTAATACAGACTAATGATGACCATAGTACATTAATACAGACTAATGATGACCATAGTACATTAATACAGACTAATAATGACCATAGCACATTAATACAGACATTTACATCTGGGACATGACATCTAATTTCAATGTTTTGTTCATGATTCCCTTGAAATTGCAGGTGCCTGTCCGGCCAGGAAGTCAAGGAAAGAGGACCAAACAGAGAACCAGGTCAAACAGATATACACTACACATCTTCCTTTCATTGAGTCCTGTATTAGTACTAGTACAGATTCTGGATGGTCTTTAATGTGTTTACAGTATGTAACATGGTGGAGTCTTTTGGTGCACTCCTTGTCTGTCAGTCCCAGGTGTTATGTCTGACTGATTCAATTATATGACAGGCTAGTTTATCAAATCGATTACCTAAAGTTTGATTACGTGTATGAATTAAACCATGCAACAATTAACTCGTTAATAACCTGGGGCACCACGGAAGAGTGTTTATAGAGTTGCTCTTTTCCGAATAAACTCTTAAAGATCTGAAGATCTTTTATAATCAATAGCAGTCAATTATTAATCGTCACCTTATTTAGTCTCATCTGAACGTCGTAAAATTCTTGGTTATCTGCACGAACCCTGGCTAACAAGTTGAATCAGCAATACAAAATGTGGCTTAATTATTATTTACTAAATACCTAAATAATCACACAGAATTACATATACACAGGATAGATCATACATTGATTACTAATCATGTCATAAAAGCAAAAGTCCCTAGCGGATGAAACCGATATGACGGCTGGTTACCCAAAGAAAGGGAGTTGGGTTTGAATGAAAGAGCGGGATAACTGAGTGACAAAGGGGATTGGGTCTCTATCTGACCTTGAGAAGCTATGCTACCGTAAATATAGAATCTTATGCATTCTAATAATCATCCATTTGGAAATTGAAAATGCAAGATATATATTTACACTGAACCATTCGATAGATGGTTTGAAGATGGAAGACTGGTTTGCCCAGCAGATATCGCCATTGTCCTTTGAAGAATCTTTCTGGTCGTAGTGTTGTAGAGCGGATACGTTGAAGTAGCCTGTCGTTCTCAGGAGATCGTCTGTCCTTTCCTAGGCCACGTACGTTTACAGCTGCAGCTGATAAGTTGATGTACATAATTTCTCACTTATTCTATAGTGAATAGGAGTTCAAAGTTCATACCAAGTTGCCATAATCAGCTCGTGCTGTATTCTGGCTGGTCTTGTCGAAATTCCTCCTTCCAGCGTGGTGATCGTCACCTCCACATGATCTTGTCATGTAAATTTCATTATGTAGAGTGAATATTCAGCCATTCGCAACCACAGCTCACACTGGGGTTTGCTTAGTCTGACATGAATTAGGTCACGGGGGCTTTATACTGTGGAAGAGAAGGGCGTGTTTCATCCCTCTCCAACCAATGTCTGTTCACTTAAGCGTGGCCACTGAGTGAGAATAAAATTACTTGAAAACAATTCTCTCATTTAGAAGGTTAAAATTACATTTAATATTCTCACACACAGTTTCATATTTAAACATTTAAATTGCACAACAATTCCATGTGAATCTAATGTCTAGACTAGAATGTGTAGACTTTCAAGATACAATTTATGTTGTCCTGTCATCAGTAATAATGTCCCAGACAACAACTGATCTGACATCATGGTCTTTAAGTACTTTCAACTGGTTGGATTACAGAAATATTGTTAAATTCCCCAACCTTTTGATGTTACCATACTCTCTCTACGTTAACAAAGTGCTTTCCAAGAGTCCATTCTGTAGAGGGGAGAGAAAAGGGGGGAAAGGTATTTATGAGTGGGTCATAAACCTCACCCAACAGGGCAACGTCATGACACAGGTGTGGCCCACTATAATCAAGGGTGGGGGTTGCAAATACACAGAGTATTAAAGTAACTTACTTGTTGTTGCAGTATATGGCTATACCAATGACCCAGCAAGCATTCCCACGACCCAACCCACAATCCCACCACAGAGGAAGCATCCGATCCCACCAATCCCAGGACCGGCTCCAAGCCCAGCCCCAAGCCCAGGCACAAGCTCAGCCCACCCCACCGCCGGACTGTATCTATGACAACGCACCTGCCAGGGGCCCACGTCGCACTCATCCGGCACCCGGCCAAGCTGCAGCCAATCAGGTAGCTGTCCCGGTGGACACGGACAATACCTATAGCAACGGGAAGGAGAAAGAGGAAGAGGGTGATATCATGTACGCAGCGCTAAACCATCAGGTAAAGCCTGGAGCCGCTGCGCGCCCTGCACAGCCTCGGGTAGAGGGCTCAGAGTACGCAGCCATACGAGTGTCCTGAGCCCTGATACCAGGAAGTAAAACTCCTCTTCAGAGGGCCACAGTCCGACTGGTCTTTGTTTCTCCCTGATTACGAGAAGGGGGTCGCTGCGTCCCAAAATGGCGACCGGAGTATGGGCGAGTGGGTGTGTCAAAAGGGAAGTAGTGGGTGTGTGGAAAGGAATGGGTGTGTGTCAAATCGTCTGCTATAGGTTAGACGGTTTTGATTGAGCTGTATTTTTTTCTCTTCCGTTTCTTGCCACTCAACCAGACTGTGACACACAACTAGGTGCTATCATCAACCAAAAAGGGTTATTTGTCTGTCCTCATAAGAGAACCCTTTGAAGAACCCCCTTTGGTTCCAGGTAGAACCCTTCTGGGTTCCATGAAGAACCCTTTCCACAGAGGGGTCTGCATGGAATCCAAAAGAGTTCTACCTAGAACCAAAAAGGGTTCTCCTATGGGGACAGCCGTAAAACCCTTTTGGAACCCTTTTTTCTATGAGTGTACCTCACATTGAGCTCCCATACTGCGAGAGTTGGGACATCTGTTTTGAAGCCAGAGGATGAGTCTGAGTGTTAGAATTACATTAATAATTGTACATTTTCCGGTTTAAAACTGAAGATTGTTTATTGGGGCGGCAGCTAGCCTTGCGCTGGGTCAGTAACCGAAAGGTTGCTAGATCAATTCCCAGAGCTGACAAAGTCAAAATCGGTTGTTCTGCCCCTGAACAAGGCAGTTAACCCACTGTTCCTAGGCCATCATTGTAAATAAGAATGCGTTCTTAACTGACTTGCCTAGTTAAATAAATATTAAATAAAACATTTGAAGTATTGATGATGGGTGTACTGTTGCTTTATGGGTTGTACGCATGTTCCTACTGTGACTGTCACCCTGATATATTACTGTGACTGTCACCCTAATATATTACTGTGACTGTCACTGATATTTTACTGTGACTTTCACCCCGATATTTTACTGTGACTGTCACCCTGATATATTACTGTGACTGTCACCCTGATATATTACTGTGACTGTCACCCTGATATATTACTGTGACTGTCACTCTGATTTATTACTGTGACTGTCACACTGATATTTTACTGTGACTGTCACTGATTTATTACTGTGACTGTCACACTGATTTATTACTGTGGCTGTCACTCTGATTTATTACTGTGACTGTCACCCTGATATATTACTGTGACTGTCACCCTGATATATTACTGTGACTGTCACCCTGATATATTACTGTGACTGTCACCCTGATATATTACTGTGACTGTCACCCTGATATATTACTGTGACTGTCACACTGATTTATTACTGTGACTGTCACACTGATATATTACTGTGACTGTCACACTGATATTTTACTGTGACTGTCACACTGATATATTACTGTGACTGTCACCCTGATATATTACTGTGACTGTCACCCTGATATATTACTGTGACTGTCACCCTGATATATTACTGTGACTGTCACCCTGATATATTACTGTGACTGTCACCCTGATATATTACTGTGACTGTCACCCTGATTTATTACTGTGACTGTCACACTGATATATTACTGTGACTGTCACACTGATATATTACTGTGACTGTCACCCTAATATATTACTGTGACTGTCACTGATATTTTACTGTGACTGTCACCCTGATATTTTACTGTGGCTGTCACTCTGATTTATTACTGTGACTGTCACCCTGATATATTACTGTGACTGTCACCCTGATATATTACTGTGACTGTCACACTGATTTATTACTGTGACTGTCACACTGATATATTACTGTGACTGTCACACTGATATTTTACTGTGACTGTCACACTGATATATTACTGTGACTGTCACCCTGATATATTACTGTGACTGTCACCCTGATATATTACTGTGACTGTCACCCTGATATATTACTGTGACTGTCACACTGATTTATTACTGTGACTGTCACACTGATATATTACTGTGACTGTCACACTGATATTTTACTGTGACTGTCACACTGATATTTTACTGTGACTGTCACACTGATATTTTACTGTGACTGTCACACTGATATTTTACTGTGACTGTCACTCTGATTTATTACTGTGACTGTCACACTGATATATTACTGTGACTGTCACCCCGATATTTTACTGTGACTGTCACACTGATATTTTACTGTGACTGTCACTCTGATATATTACTGTGACTGTCACTGATTTATTACTGTGACTGTCACACTGATTTATTACTGTGACTGTCTCACTGATATATTACTGTGACTGTCACTCTGATATTGGCTATTGGTAGCTACTTCCCACACCGTTGCTGGACAGTAGTGCCTGTCATACGAGAGCGAACGGTACTGGGTCCCGGTGTTCTTGTTTTTCATGCGTGCCCTCCCCATTGAGTAGTAGACTGTATGTACTGTAATATCAAGATGGTTATCAATATTAGTTACTTCTTGTGTAGACTGCTGCCCTCTTTTAAATAAAATAATTTGAGAGAAAACATTGCCACGTTAGCTGCCGCCTGCAACATGACCACGATACCAGTGGCAATCGGTGCCATTTAAGATTCTTATTATTTTAACCTTTATTTAACCTTTATTTAACTAGGCAAGTCAGTTAAGAACAAATTCTTATTTACAATGATGGCCTGCACCGGCCAAAACCGGACGACGCTGGGCCTATTGTGCACCTCCCTATGGGACTCCCAATCACCTCCAGTTGTGATACAGCCTGGAATTGAACCAGGGTGTCTGTGGTGACGCCTCAAGCACCTTAGACCGCTGCGCCACTCGGGAGCCCCGATGAGGGATGAGCAGGGCCTTATTTCTGTTACAGCTTATTGCATGACTCATTCATTAATTCATTCATATTCCATTCACCCAGTTCAATGTAACATCGATAGTTTTAGGCTACTACATGATAGTCAAATACTCATCATGAGGTTTCCTCAACCTAGACTATGAATGAAAGCTACACCATGGTGCTGTTTAGGCTACTGTAGACCAACACTGCAAAACAGTGTGTTTTAATCAATTATTTGGTGACTTGAATACATTTAGTCTAGTTTTATCTAAAAAGGCTTACTTCTTAATATTTTGCTATTTAAATTTTTATGAAATTCACTGAGGAAGATGTTCCTCCCCTTCCTCCTCTGAGGAGCCTCCACTGCATGATACCCAGTAGGAAGGACTTCGGCAGGCATGTCGATACAACCCCGGTGCACTGGTCCGGCTTATCGACTCTTCTTGTAGTCCAATCAGCCATGTAAAACGGTATTCAGTAGCAACAAATCTGCCCAATTAGCTAATAATCCATACACCCACTCTCCCATACTTCGGTCGCCATATTGGGCTGCAGATACCCATTCTTGGTATTACAGAAATAGATCAGCTGGCTGCATCGAACTTTGAACTTCCACCAATGATAATGTCAGCTTTAACTATGGCCTTTTGGGTACAACTTTCTTACAGAGGTTGATTTTTGAGGCCTACATGAAATATTCCACTGCACTGTAATTAGGTAGAAACCAGTTGACTGTGAATGTAACTGTGATTGATTGTTTTGTTTAATGCAGTTTTATGTGTTTTGCGTGTTTCCTATTTAAACAAATAATCAGATTTGATTTACTGTAATATAATTTTCACTGCAATATTACTCTTCTCCATTCCTTACTGTAATCAACCAGTTTCAGTGAAATCACTGTGAGTGTTGACAGTCCCCTGGTCTTGGGTTTAGTTGAGGTGTTACCGTCATTGTGCAGGGTGTTTTGCAGTTTACCTCTTGTGCTGGGATGTGATTAGGAGGTTTCCTGTGCTACACAAACCAAAACTCCCACATGCTGCAGCACACGGTTACATATCCTGTGATGCAGTGAGAAGCTTTCTGTGTGTGTGTGTGTGTGTGTGTGTGTGTGTGTGTGTGTGTGTGTGTGTGTGTGTGTGTGTGTGTGTGTGTGTGTGTGTGTGTGTGTGTGTGTGTGTGTGTGTGTGTGTGTGTGTGTGTGTGTGTGTGTGTGTGTGTGTGTGTGTGTGTGTGTGTGTGTGTGTTCATGCCTGATCTACTGTTCCTGTGTGTGCGCATGTGTTATCCCAGCTAGCACATAATGTTCTGAGAACCATATATTTCTTAGACCTTGGTGAGAGTATGTTTGTCCAATGTTCTGGGAATGGTGCAGGATACCCAGCTAGCACATAATGTTCTAAGAACTTCAGCATAATGTTTTCTATTTAAGGGAAAAATCCCCCCAAAACCACTCATTCCTATAATTTACAGTGTTGCATAACACTAATATGTGAGAACAATATTTTTGGTGAAATTGTATTTTATTTTGTCATTGTAATAAGGTTGGTAGCAACGTGAAAATCATTGTGGAAATCTGTTGTAGCTCAAGACGACTAAAAAACCCACAATGCAATGCTCTCTCTATGGGCTTGCTGGCCAGTAGCTAGCTAGCAAACGTAGCTACACACAATACTACCAAAGTCAATATCAGCATGTGAAAAAGGTAGTTAGCTTTATAATTGACGAAACAAAATGCAATATCAATTTAGGAGTCTACAATCTCACCATGTTTAACCTGCAGATTGATGTACCTCACAGAGTGGAGTCTGACATTCACAACGACACCATGCAATGCACCCTGGACTGAAGAGGCAGACAAATAGGAGAAATTTGTTAGACCCTCTGTTCACACATTTCTCGAGGTAGGAATATCGCGAAAATATGATCAATGGCTCATTGGAGAGAAGACTTCCGTGTTACGACATCGGCCAGTATTAGAATCTGATGACGCCAGTATTAGACATCGTATGACCAGTATTAGAATCTCTGACGTGTATGACATCAGTATTAGAATCCAGTATTAGAATCTGACGTGTTACGACATCGGCCAGTATTAGAATCTGACGTGTTACGACATCGGCCAGTATTAGAATCTGACGTGTATGACATCGGCCAGTATTAGAATCTGACGTGTATGACATCGGCCAGTATTAGAATCTGACGTGTATGACATCGGCCAGTATTAGAATCTCGTGTATGACATCGGCCAGTATTAGAATCTGACGTGTATGACATCGGCCAGTATTAGAATCTGTGTATGACATCGGCCAGTATTAGAATCTGACGTGTATGACAGTATTAGAATCTCGTGTATGACATCGGCCAGTATTAGAATCTGACGTGTATGACATCGGCCAGTATTAGAATCTGACGTGTATGACATCGGCCAGTATTAGAATCTGACGTGTATGACATCGGCCAGTATTAGAATCTGACGTGTTACGACATCGGCCAGTATTAGAATCTGACGTGTATGACATCGGCCAGTATTAGAATCTGACGTGTATGACATCGGCCAGTATTAGAATCTGACGTGTATGACATCGGCCAGTATTAGAATCTGACGTGTATGACATCGGCCAGTATTAGAATCTGACGTGTTACGACATCGGCCAGTATTAGAATCTGACGTGTTACGACATCGGCCAGTATTAGAATCTGACGTGTTATGACATCGGCCAGTATTAGAATCTGACGTGTTACGACATCGGCCAGTATTAGAATCTGACGTGTATGACATCGGCCAGTATTAGAATCTGACGTGTTACGACATCGGCCAGTATTAGAATCTGACGTGTATGACATCGGCCAGTATTAGAATCTGACATCGGCCAGTATTAGTGACGTATGACATCGGCCAGTATTAGAATCTCTGACATCGGCCAGTATTGTATGACATCGGCCAGTATTAGAATCTGACGTGTATGACATCGGCCAGTATTAGAATCTGACGTGTTATGACATCGGCCAGTATTAGAATCTGACGTGTATGACATCGGCCAGTATTAGAATCTGACGTGTGACGTGTATGACATAGTGACATCGGCCAGTATTAGAATCTGACGTGTATGACATCGGCCAGTATTAGAATCTGACGTGTATGACATCGGCCAGTATTAGAATCTGACGTAGAATCTGACGTGTATGACATCGGCCAGTATTAGAAGAATCATCGGCCGTAGAATCTATGACATCGGCCAGTATTAGAATCTGACGTGTATGACATCGGCCAGTATTAGAATCTGACGTGTATGACATCGGCCAGTATTAGAATCTGACGTGTATGACAGACCTTTTAACGATCTAAAAGTCATATTCCTATTAACTTCCAGAGACCCTTTAACACAATGCTACATCATACTGGCAGAAGTTCTGCCTGCTTGAACGGCAATAACTCAGATACACATGAAATGACCCAGGGCATCACTCAATGATAGATGATAGAGCATCACTCAGAGATACACAAAAACAATAGAACATTCAAAATGGGTGAATCTTTACTTTAAAGTCATGTTCTCAGAACACAAAGAAAACTTTCCATAAAAAGCACAAGCAAACATTAGTTACATTCTAAGAATGTTATTTAAAAACATATACATTCCATTCTTAACATCAACAAAACGCTCTCTGTAGTCTATCTTGTTAAGTGTGTTCAGGTGTGTTGACCGTGATGGGTACTTGTTTCCTTTGAAATGGGGTTTGTTTGAATAGACCAAAATGAACGGTTTTGTGAACACTAGCTCCATCTTGGTGGCACAGTGGACTAATTCCAAAACATTCAGGGAACCATAGTAAACGTTCTCAGAACCTCCCTGCAAACTAAAAATGGACATTCCCAGAAAGTGTTTTACTGGTCAGGAAATGTATGGCTTCCTTCGCAGAAGAAATGGGAAACAAGAAACGTACGTTCCCCCGACTTCCAAGTAACCACATTTAGTAGATGTGAGGGTTTATATGCTTGCATGAGTGTGTGCTTTACTACATGTGATTGTGATCTCCTAACCATCACAAAGACGCAGGGCCTTGACCAGGAAACACAGGGCTGACCACAGTGTCGTGAAGAACACCCCACATAGTGGGATTGAGACTGTGTTGTTTTACAGTACAGCTCAGGGGCCAAACTCATCCACGGAGGGCCGAGAGTCTGCGGGTTTTGGTTCCTCCATTCTACTTCACTGTAAAAATAGAAAGCCTCATAACACTGCATGATTGTGTAACAAAACCATGAAAAATAGTGCAGCTAAACTGAGCTCTGGTGTTTGAATGTAAACCCAATGAAAGTGTTTTAATACGCAGAGTGTGTTTTAAAACAGAAATGAAGTACTTTGAAAGACCCAAAGTGGTTCATCAACATGACTTGGTGTTTTTTTTAAGAGATTGTTGTAAAAACACTTTTTGTGGTTTCAGTGCATGTAAAAGGCAGCATCAAAACACAAAAACTGTGTTTCTCATACAATTAATAGTTTATAAATGCAAATGGTTTATAATCTTAAACATTGATTGATGAAAAGGACCTATGGAGAATATTTTTTTGTGGAGTTCTACCTATTTTTTCCAATGCTTTATTTAGACAGATTAGAATCCGGAGGTGCAGTCAGATGGTAAGTTTTTTGGAATTTTGCCCACTCAGCCACACAGCCACTCACCCACTCACCCACACAGCCACTCACCCACACAGCCACTCACCCACTCAGCCACACAGCCACTCACCCACACAGCCACTCACCCACTCACCCACACAGCCACTCACCCACACAGCCACTCACCCACACAGCCACTCAGCCACTCACCCACACAGCCACTCACCCACACAGCCAATCACCCACTCACCCACACAGCCACTCACCCACACAGCCACTCACTCACACAGCCACTCACCCACACAGCCACTCACTCACACAGCCACACAGCCACTCACCCACACAGCCACTCACTCACACAGCCACTCACTCACACAGCCACTCACCCACACAGCCACTCACCCACACAGCCACACAGCCACTCACTCACACAGCCACTCACCCACACAGCCACTCACCCACACAGCCACTCACTCACACAGCCACTCACCCACACAGCCACTCACCCACACAGCCACTCAGCCACTCACCCACACAGCCACTCACCCACACAGCCACACAGCCACTCACTCACACAGCCACTCACCCACACAGCCACTCACCCACACAGCCACACAGCCACTCACTCACACAGCCACTCACTCACACAGCCACTCACCCACACAGCCACTCACCCACACAGCCACTCACCCACACAGCCACTCACCCACACAGCCACTCACCCACACAGCCACTCACCCACACAGCCACACTGTAAGAAATTTTTCAGGGGTGAATTGAAATTGAAAACAAATACTTAATAAAAATGAATGCAAATTGTGCAAAGCCCGAAGAACGGGGTTCAAATCCCCACTCCAACCCTTCAATCTGTTTCTCCCACCTGTCTGTATCCTCTCTGTCATTTCAGAACTGTCAAAATACCCCCAAAAATATGTTTCAAAAAATGTATGCAATCATATCAATGTAAGAATAAATCCAACCTAACATGTTGCTTAAAAAGTGTATTTTATGACTACAACCAAAGAGAGAGAATATTAGTGATTGAACTCATTAGAAGTCTGGTTTTAATCAAGTTGTATTTTCTATCTTGTCACTCTGATTTTAGGGGATTGTGTGTAATATATATTTTTTGACTTTATGATTTTTTCACACAATGATTTATGCATGTTTGATGAAATCCAATTATATTTCTGTTTTAGTATTGAGCTTGTGCCATGAAGTGTAATGGATCATGATATCTAAACCGTCAGGCAAATGGACGTTCAATGAGGACAGCACCCATTCCCACATTCAACATTATTAATGGTGGAGATTATTAATGGTGGAGATGATTAATGGTGGAGATTATTAATGGTGGAGATGATTAATGGTGGAGATGATTAATGGTGGAGATGATTAATGGTGGAGATGATTAATGGTGGAGATTATTAATGGTGGAGATTACTAATGGTGGAGGCAAGTGTAGAATCCCACATTTTTGCAGTTCAACCTCCAGTTACTGCTGGTGATTTGGACACTGTGTTTGACAATGCCTGCCCAAAAACTGTATATAAAAGGCAAATGATCAAATACATAACAATGTTAAACATTAAGGCACTTCAGACAAAGGGATCTAATTCTGCACTAGACCGGATTCAAAACATCAGAATGGAGTTTAGAAGCTTTAAATAGAGGAAACGGCACCAAAAGAGAAGGGATCTAATTCTGCACTAAACAGGAGTCGAAACACCAACCTGGTGTTTTCTACGTTTTCTGTGAGGGCTCCCAGTCTCTGGCAAGGTGTTGATTAAGTGGTGTTACAACACACCGTGTTTCACCATATCTCAGGATGATGTGTTTCAACACACCGTGTTTCACCATATCTCAGGATGATGTGTTACAACACACCGTGTTTCACCATATCTCAGGATGATGTGTTACAACACACCGTGTTTCACCATATCTCAGGATGATGTGTTACAACACACCGTGTTTCACCATATCTCAGGATGATGTGTTACAACACACCGTGTTTCACCATATCTCAGGATGATGTGTTTCAACACACCGTGTTTCACCATATCTCAGGATGATGTGTTACAACACACCGTGTTTCACCATATCTCAGGATGATGTGTTTCAACACTCCAGCAAAGTTAAGGTTTCGTCTCCTTCAATTTGGTGGCCGCTCAGTTACCACAAGTTTTGGCAAAGTAAACCTGATTATTAAGCCTATATGTTTTAACCAAAACATCAGTGACATTTAAGACACTCAGAGAGGGAAGCACCTGTTCCCCTACAAGACCATGCTCCCCCATGCTCAACGTCTCAACGTCCCACTGAATCCAGGAAATGAGACATTTCAGTTCAAAACAGTGATCCAAAACTTAGACCACGTGGTGCTTCTCTGGTCTCAACCACTTCAGTCCCGTGGTGTGAGGTGGACGTAGGTTGTTCCCGCCACCTGTCTGTGGTCTGTGAGGGGAACTAACTGTTGAAGCCTGACTCTGTGATAGCACGCTCCCCCCCCCACACACAGACAGACACGTGGATGGGGTTTTAGGTTGGTTTCTGTAGAAGCACTTTGTGACATCTGCTGATGTAAAAAGGGCTTTATAAATACATGTGATTGATATGTGCAAATCAAATCAAATGTATTTATATAGCCCTTCGTACATCAGCTGATATCTCAAAGTGCTGTATAGAAACCCAGCCTAAAACCCCAAACAGCAAGCAGTGCAGGTGTAGAAGCACCCACCAAGTGCTTCACCTACAGCAACACCCAGACTGTGTGGCTGACCCCTGACCCCTGACACTGAGGAGGGGAGGATGTGTAGAGCTACACCTACAGCAGACTGTGTGGCTGACCCCTGACACTGAGGAGGATGTGTAGACCTACACCGACAGTAGACTGTGTGTCTGACCCCTGACACTGAGGAGGATGTGTAGACCTACACCTACAGCAGACTGTGTGTCTGACCCCTGACACTGAGGAGGATGTTTAGACCTACACCGACAGTAGACTGTGTGTCTGACCCCTGACACTGAGGAGGATGTGTAGACCTACACCTACAGCAGACTGTGTGGCTGACCCCTGACACTGAGGAGGATGTGTAGACCTACACCGACAGTAGACTGTGTGTCTGACCCCTGACACTGAGGAGGATGTGTAGACCTACACCTACAGCAGACTGTGTGGCTGACCCCTGACACTGAGGAGGATGTGTAGACCTACACCGACAGTAGACTGTGTGTCTGACCCCTGACCTCTGACACTGAGGAGGATGTGTAGAAGTGAGAAAAACAATACGTGAAAAGATTTTGAGCAGAAAACTTGCCATTAACATTTATTTTTCATCACCCTCATCATAAGACAATCAATAAAGTCTAGCTGGGGGGTGTGTGTGTGTTCGTACTATACAAGCACCATGACAGGGGTAGTAGGGGTGTCAGCGGGGACAACTTCCTCCTGTTATTCTCATGTCTCAATTCCCTGTTCTGCTCTCAGGAGGAAGTTGGATATTTCACATACTTCTACAGGTAAACGAGTATGTGTCTGAAGAATGTGCTTAACTGACATCAGAGGACCAAGATTAGAGATCTGAAAACTATATAAATACACGTGGACCACCTTAAAGTTGCTTATATTAGAACCACCACTACAGAGTTAACCGCTGTAGGGGGTTATTAAAGGGTTAATTACCAGAAGGTGATCTAGAGTGCCCTCTAGTGGATATATAGTATATAGCGCACAATTAGCTAAACCTCCCACTGCTGTTACCTTGTTTCAGACTGATAATATTGCTATGAACGGGTTCAATCCAAATGTATTCATCTAGTTTCAACATGAGACCATGACCTGCTGCTCGGTCTCAGGTTAAGAGGCAGGGTATGACCACTAAAATATGTAGGTCCCACATGAAACCAGGCATAACCTTTAAGGCATAATGAAGCCCTATAAATGCTTCATAAGTCAATGTGATGCTATATAAACGGGTAGAAAAAAGGTTATGCCACATTTGGTAAAGAACCAGACGTACAGTCAGACCTGTCACATGACCCTTTGTAGTGCTTATGAAGACTTTACCAATTTATGTCATGTTACATCAACTCAAATGAAGAAAAAACACATTCAATATAATGATAAATGTCTTTGGTCTCACAGAGTTGGATATAATGATAAATGTCTTTGTTCTCACAGAGTTGGATATAATGATAAATGTCTTTGTTCTCACAGAGTTGGACATAATGATAAATGTCTTTGGTCTGACAGAGTTGGACATAATGATAAATGTCTTTGGTCTGACAGAGTTGGACATAATGATAAATGTCTTTGGTCTCACAGAGTTGGACATAATGATAAATGTCTTTGGTCTCACAGAGTTGGACATAATGATACATGTCTTTGGTCTGTCACAGTTGTGGAATCAGGGGGACAAAGAAAAATCAGTGATGCCAAGTTCCAGAGTCAAGAGGTTCATTCATAGGTAACAGAGGGTTTCCTCCAGATAAGCCTTTGATTTACACTCCTAGATGAATGATTTGCTTTTGGAACTTTAATCATATTCAGAACATTCTCAATAATAAACGTTTGTTTGTACGGAATGGATTGTGTTCACTTTCCTTTCATTGTGAAGTGCTCCAGTTTCACCATGCAGTCAACAGAACTAACATACATATCTAGTATTACCATGTGGGGACTCTGGGGGGGTTAGGGTTCCTTCGGAAAGTATTCAGACCCCTTGACTTTTTCCACTCTGTTACGTTACAGTTTAGTCCTAAAATTGATTAAATATTTGTTTTTTTCTCATCCATCTACACATAATAACCAATAACGACAAAGCAAAAATAGATATTTATAATTTTTTGCAAATGTTTTACAAATAAAAAAACTTAAATATCACATTAACATAAGTATTCAGACCCTTTACTCAGTACTTTGGTGAAGCACTTTTGGCAGCGATGAGAGGATCAAGTCTTCTTGGGTATGACGCTACATGCTTGGCACACCTGTATTTGGGAAGTTTCTCCCATTCTTCTCTACAGATCATCTCAAGCTCTGTCAGGTTGGATGGGGAGCATCGCTGGACAGCTATTTTCAGGTCTCTTCAGAGATGTTCAATCAGGTTCAAATCCGGGCTCTGGCTGGGCCACTCAAGGACATTCAGAGACTTGTCCCGAATCCACTCCTGCATTCTCTTGGCTGTGTGCTTAGGGTCGTTGTCCTGTTGGAAGGTGAACCTTCGCCCCATTCTGAGGTCCTGAGCGCTCTGGAGCAGGTTTCATCAAGGATCTCTCTGAACTTTGCTCCGTTCATCTTTGCCTCGATCCTGACTAGTCTCCCAGTCCCTGGCGTTGAAAAACATCCCCACAGCATGATGCTGACACCACCAGATTAACTCCAGTGTTAATCTGCTAAATTGTAATTATTCGCCTACCTCCTCATGCCTTTTGCACACAATGTATATAGACTCTCTTTTTTTCTACTGTGTTATTGACTTGTTAATTGTTTACTCCATGTGTAACTCTGTGTTGTCTGTTCACACTGCTATGCTTTATCTTGGCCAGGTCGCAGTTGTAAATGAGAACTTGTTCTCAACTCGCCTATCTGGTTAAATAAAGGTGTTCTCAACTAGCCTACCTGGTTAAATAAAGGTGTTCTCAACTAGCCTACCTGGTTAAATAAAGGTGTTCTCAACTAGCCTACCTGGTTAAATAAAGGTGTTCTCAACTAGCCTACCTGGTTAAATAAAGGTGTTCTCAACTAGCCTACCTGGTTAAATAAAGGTGTTCTCAACTAGCCTACCTGGTTAAATAAAGGTGAAATAAAAAAATAAAATAAAAATGTTTCACTTTAGAGATGGTGCTAGGTTTCCTCCAGACGTAACACTTGGCATTCAGGCCAAAGAGTTTAAACTTGGTTTCATCAGACCAGAGAATCTTGTTTCTCATGGTCTGAGACTCTTCAGGTTCCTTTTGGTAAACTCCAAGCGGACAATCATGTGCCTTTTACTGAGAAGTGGCTTCTGTCTGGCCACTCTATCATAAAGGCCTGATTGGTGGAGTGCTGTAGAGATGGTTGTCCTTCTGGAAGGTTCTCCCATCTCCACAGAGGAACTCTAGAGCTCTGTCAGAGTGACCATCTGTCATGTTTTGTCATTAATTATCATGTCTTGTCCCTGTGCTTCCCCTTCTATTCGTTTCCCTCTGCTGGTCTTATTAGGTTCTTTCCCTCTTTTTATCCCTCTCTCTCCCCCTCCCTCTCTCACTCTCTCGCTCTCTCTTCTCTCTATCGTTCCGTTCCTGCTCCCAGCTGTTCCTATTCCCCTAATCATCATTTAGTCTTCCCACACCTGTTCCCGATCCTTTTCCCTGATTAGAGTCCCTATTTCTCTCCTTGTTTTCCGTACCTGCCCTGTCGGATCCTCATCTATAATTCACCGTGCTGTGTCTATGTTTTGCCCTGTCGTGTCGTGTTTCCCTCAGATGCTGCGTGGTGAGCAGGTGTCTGAGTCTGCTAGGTTCAAGTGCCTTCCCGAGGCAACCTGCAGTTCTCAATCAAGTCTCCAGTCTGTTCTCGTCTTTACGAGTAGTATTATGCTTTTTGTTTTGTAAAGTTTCTTACTGGATTAAAAACTCTGTTTTCGCCAAGTCGCTTTTGGGTCCTCATTTACCTGCATAACAGAAGGATCCGACCAAGGAATGGACCCAGCGACTACAGACGCTCGTAACACTGCCGTCGAGATCCAAGGAGCCATGCTCGGCAGACACGAGCAGGAATTGTCTGCTGCTCGCCATGCCGTGGAGAACCTGGCCGCTCAGGTTTCCGACCTCTCTGGACAGTTCCAGAGTCTTCGTCTCGTGCCACCTGTTACTTCCTGGCCTGCCGAGCCTCCAGAACCTAGGGTTAATAACCCACCTTGCTACTCCGGGCAGCCACATACTGGTCTGAGTGCCGCTCCTTTCTCACCCAGTGTGAGATTGTGTTCTCTCTCCAACCCAACACATACTCTAGAGAGAGAGCTCGGGTTGCTTACGTCATTTCACTCCTTACTGGCCGGGCCCGAGAGTGGGGCACAGCTATCTGGGAGGCAAGGGCTGATTGTTCTAACAATTACCAGAACTTTAAAGAGGAGATGATTCGGGTTTTTGACCGTTCAGTTTTTGGTGGGGAGGCTTCTAGGGCCCTGGCTTCCCTATGCCAAGGTGATCGATCCATAACGGATTACTCTATAGAGTTTCGTACTCTTGCTGCCTCTAGTGACTGGAACGAGCCGGCGCTGCTCGCTCGTTTTCTGGAGGGACTCCACACAGTGGTCAAAGATGAGATTCTCTCTCGGGAGGTTCCTTCCAGTGTGGACTCTTTGATTGCTCTCGCCATCCGCATAGAACGACGGGTAGATCTTCGTCACCAGGCTCGTGGAAGAGAGCTCGCATCAACGGTGTTTCCCTGCTCCGCATCGCAACCATCTCCCTCCTCTGGCTCTGAGACTGAGCCCATGCAGCTGGGAGGATTCGCATCTCGACTAAGGAGAGGGAACGGAGGATCACCAACCGCCTGTGCCTCTATTGCGGATTTGATGGACATTTTGTTGATTCATGTCCAGTAAGAGGCCAGAGCCCATCAGTAAGCGGAGGGCTACTGGTGAGCGCTACTACTCAGGTCTCTTCATCTAGATCCTGTACTACTATGTCGGTCCATCTACGCTGGACCGGTTCGGGTGCTACATGCAGTGCCTTGATTGACTCTGGGGCTGAGGGTTGTTTCATGGACGAAGCATGGGTTCGGAAACATAACATTCCTTTCAGACAGTTAGACAAGCCTACGCCCATGTTTGCCTTAGATGGTAGTCATCTTCCCAGTATCAGATTTGAGACACTACCTTTAACTCTCACAGTATCTGGTAACCACAGTGAGACTATTTCTTTTTTGATTTTTCGTTCACCTTTCACACCTGTTGTTTTGGGTCATCCCTGGCTAGTATGTCATAATCCTTCTATTAATTGGTCTTGTAATTCTATCCTATCCTGGAACGTATCTTGTCATGTGAAGTGCTTAATGTCTGCCATCCCTCCCATTTCTTCTGTCCCCACTTCTCAGGAGGAACCTGGCGATTTGACAGGAGTGCCGGAGGAATATCATGATCTGCGCACGGTCTTCAGTCGGTCCCGAGCCAACTCCCTTCCTCCTCACCGGTCGTATGATTGTAGTATTGATCTCCTTCCGGGGACCACTCCTCCTCGGGGTAGACTATACTCTCTGTCGGCTCCCGAACGTAAGGCTCTCGAGGATTATTTATCTGTGTCTCTTGACGCCGGTACCATAGTGCCTTCTTCCTCTCCGGCCGGGGCGGGGTTCTTTTTGTTAAGAAGAAGGACGGTACTCTGCGCCCCTGCGTGGATTATCGAGGGCTGAATGACATAACGGTTAAGAATCGTTATCCGCTTCCCCCTATGTCATCAGCCTTCGAGATTCTGCAGGGAGCCAGGTGCTTTACTAAGTTGGACCTTCGTAACGCTTACCATCTCGTGCGCATCAGAGAGGGGGACAGTGGAAAACGGCGTTTAACACTCCGTTAGGGCATTTTGAGTACCGGGTTCTGCCGTTTGGTCTCGCCAATGCGCCAGCTGTTTTTCAGGCATTAGTTAATGATGTTCTGAGAGACATGCTGAACATCTTTGTTTTTGTCTATCTTGACGATATCCTGATTTTTTCACCGTCACTCGAGATTCATGTTCAGCACGTTCGACGTGTTCTACAGCGCCTTTTAGAGAATTGTCTCTACGTAAAGGCTGAGAAGTGCTTTTTCATGTCTCCTCCGTTACTTTTCTCGGTTCCGTTATTTCCGCTGAAGGCATTCAGATGGATTCCGCTAAGGTCCAAGCTGTCAGTGATTGGCCCGTTCCAAGGTCACGTGTCGAGTTGCAGCGCTTTTTAGGTTTCGCTAATTTCTATGGCGTTTCATTCGTAATTTCGGTCAAGTTGCTGCCCCTCTCACAGCTCTTACTTCTGTCAAGACGTGTTTTAAGTGGTCCGGTTCCGCCCAGGGAGCTTTTGATCTTCTAAAAGAACGTTTTACGTCCGCTCCTATCCTCGTTACTCCTGACGTCACTAGACAATTCATTGTCGAGGTTGACGCTTCAGAGGTAGGCGTGGGAGCCATTCTATCCCAGCGCTTCCAGTCTGACGATAAGGTTCATCCTTGCGCTTATTTTTCTCATCGCCTGTCGCCATCTGAGCGCAACTATGATGTGGGTAACGTGAACTGCTCGCCATCCGCTTAGCCCTAGGCGAATGGCGACAGTGGTTGGAGGGGCGACCGTTCCTTTTGTCGTTTGGACAGACCATAAGAACCTTGAGTACATCCGTTCTGCCAAACAACTTAATGCCCGTCAAGCTCGTTGGGCGTTGTTTTTCGCTCGTTTCGAGTTTGTGATTTCTTACCGTCCGGGTAGCAAGAACACCAAGCCTGATGCCTTATCCCGTCTGTTTAGTTCTTCTGTGGCTTCTACTGATCCCGAGGGGATTCTTCCTTATGGGCGTGTTGTCGGGTTGACAGTCTGGGGAATTGAAAGACAGGTTAAGCAAGCACTCACGCACACTGCGTCGTTCGCGCTTGTCCTAGTAACCTCCTTTTCGTTCCTGTTTCCACTCGTCTGGCTGTTCTTCAGTGGGCTCACTCTGCCAAGTTAGCTGGTCATCCCGGTGTTCGAGGCACTCTTGCGTCTATTCACCAGCGCTTTTGGTGGCCGACTCAGGAGCGTGACACGCGCCGTTTCGTGGCTGCTTGTTCGGACTGCGCGCAGACTAAGTCGGGTAACTCTCCTCCTGCCGGTCGTCTCAGACCGCTCCCCATTCCTTCTCGACCATGGTCTCACATCGCCCTAGACTTCATTACCGGTCTGCCTTTGTCTGTGGGGAAGACTGTGATTCTTACGGTTGTCGATAGGTTCTCTAAGGCGGCACATTTCATTCCCCTCGCTAAACTTCCTTCCGCTAAGGAGACGGCACAAATCATTATCGAGAATGTGTTCAGAATTCATGGCCTCCCGTTAAAGACGCCGTTTCAGACAGAGGCCCGCAATTCACGTCACAGTTTTGGAGGGAGTTCTGTCGTTTGATTGGTGCGTCCGTCAGTCTCTCTTCCGGGTTTCATCCCCAGTCTAACGGTCAAGCAGAGAGGGCCAATCAGACGATTGGTCGCATACTCGCAGCCTTTCTTTCAGAAACCCTGCGTCTTGGGCAGAACAGCTCCCCTGGGCAGAATACGCTCACAACTCGCTTCCTTCGTCTGCTACCGGGTTATCTCCGTTTCAGAGTAGTCTGGGTTACCAGCCTCCTCTGTTCTCATCCCAGCTTGCCGAGTCCAGCGTTCCCTCCGCTCAAGCGTTTGTCCAACGTTGTGAGCGCACCTGGAGGAGGGTGAGGTCTGCACTTTGCCGCTACAGGGCACAGACTGTGAGAGCCGCCAATAAACGCAGGATTAAGAGTCCAAGGTATTGTTGCGGCCAGAGAGTGTGGCTTTCCACTCGCAACCTTCCTCTTACGACAGCTTCTCGTAAGTTGACTCCGCGGTTCATTGGTCCGTTCCGTGTCTCCCAGGTCGTCAATCCTGTCACTGTGCGACTGCTTCTTCCGCGACATCTTCGTCGCGTCCATCCTGTCTTCCATGTCTCCTGTGTCAAGCCCTTTCTTCGCACCCCGTTCGTCTTCCCTCCCCCTCCCGTCCTTGTGTTATTGAGCGCACCTATTTACAAGGTACATAAGATCATGGACATGCGTTCTCGGGGACGGGGTCACCAATACTTAGTGGATTGGGAGGGTTACGGTCCTGAGGAGAGGAGTTGGGTTCCGTCTCGGGACGTGCTGGACCGTTCACTCATTGATGATTTCCTCCGTTGCCGCCAGGATTCCTCCTCGAGTGCGCCAGGAGGCGCTCGGTGAGTGGGGGGTACTGTCATGTTTTGTCATTAATTATCATGTCTTGTCCCTGTGCTTCCCCTTCTATTCGTTTCCCTCTGCTGGTCTTATTAGGTTCTTTCCCTCTTTTTATCCCTCTCTCTCCCCCTCCCTCTCTCACTCTCTCGCTCTCTCTTCTCTCTATCGTTCCGTTCCTGCTCCCAGCTGTTCCTATTCCCCTAATCATCATTTAGTCTTCCCACACCTGTTCCCGATCCTTTTCCCTGATTAGAGTCCCTATTTCTCTCCTTGTTTTCCGTACCTGCCCTGTCGGATCCTCATCTATAATTCACCGTGCTGTGTCTATGTTTTGCCCTGTCGTGTCGTGTTTCCCTCAGATGCTGCGTGGTGAGCAGGTGTCTGAGTCTGCTAGGTTCAAGTGCCTTCCCGAGGCAACCTGCAGTTCTCGATCAAGTCTCCAGTCTGTTCTCGTCTTTACGAGTAGTATTATGCTTTTTGTTTTGTAAAGTTTCTTACTGGATTAAAAACTCTGTTTTCGCCAAGTCGCTTTTGGGTCCTCATTTACCTGCATAACACCATCGGGTTCTTGGTCACCTCCCTGACTAAGGGCCTTATCCCCCGATTGCTCAGTTTGGCTGGGCAGCTCTAGGAAGAGCTGGCCACCCAACACCGCCTTAGTTGCATTATAACCATTCATAGATTTATTGGCGTTTGCATTTTAACCATAAATGGACAAAATATCCTATGCAACTAAAGCAGACATTCCAACTGAGGCCAGTAGATCTGTGACGAGATCACACTGTTTAAACACTGTTCTGTTAGGAACACACTGTTTAAACACTGTTCTGTTAGGAACACACTGTTTAAACACTGTTCTGTTAGGAACACACTGTTTAAACACTGTTCTGAACACACTGTTTAAACACTGTTCTGTTAGGAACACACTGTTTAAACACTGTTCTGTTAGGAACACACTAATAAAACACTGTTCTGTTAGGAACACACACTGTTCTGTTAGGAACACACTGTTTAAACACTGTTCTGTTAGGAACACACTGTTTAAACACTGTTCTGTTAGGAACACACTGTTTAAACACTGTTCTGTTAGGAACACACTGTTTAAACACTGTTCTGTTAGGAACACACTGTTTAAACACTGTTCTTTAAACACTGTTTAAACACTGTTCTGTTAGGAACACACTGTTTAAACACTGTTCTGTTAGGAACACACTGTTTAAACACTGTTCTGTTAGGAACACACTGTTTAAACACTGTTCTGTTAGGAACACACTGTTTAAACACTGTTCTGTTAGGAACACACTGTTTAAACACTGTTCTGTTAGGAACACACTGTTTAAACACTGTTCTGTTAGGAGCACACTGTTTAAACACTGTTCTGTTAGGAACCCACTAATAAAACACTGTTCTGTTAGGAACACACTGTTTAAACACTGTTCTGTTAGGAACACACTGTTTAAACACTGTTCTGTTAAGACAAACCCGGACAAGACAGACCAAAACAGACCAAGACAGACCAAAACAAGACAAGACAGACAAGGCCGGACAGGCAAAGACAAGACAGGACAAGACAGACCAAGACAGGAAAGGGACCAGATAGACCAAGACAGGTCAAGTCAATACATGACAGACATGCTGAAGATAATCACAATTGTAGGCAGGATGAGTGTGTGTGTGTTTATGTGTAGGCCCAGTTTCCCTGACTCATATGACTATCTGAAACTGGAGTGAGACTGGGTGTGTGTTTGCTTTGAGGCTATTTCAGAACTTTCACTGTGCCACAATAGTCACAGAACATTTAAGAGTAGATATGTTTAAAAAGCAGTGCCAGTCAGACGGTCCAAGAGAAACAGGATTGAGTTCAAACTGGGCACAAGAGGGGCAGACTGAATGGGCTTTCTGTTAGCTCACCTCCCACAATCTATTCTGACCATCTGTTTCCAAAGGGACTCCTGTGGTTAAACCCTGATGAATAATCTTCAAGAACAACACAACACTAATTCATACAGGTACACACACCCGTAAACACACCCACACTCAAAAAGTATGTTGTGGCTCACAAAGCCCTTCAAAGTTGAAGCATCTTCAAAAAGCATAGGTCTGATAAATCTGGCACCTAATGAAATAAGCCTGGCTGGTGCCACGCTTGTATCGTCTGCAGGATGCAAGGGGCACACAAACATCTCTGGAGTCAAAGCAAGACTTTCAGATCCTGGTACAAGGAGGAGCGCTTCCAATGGTGAGGTCCACTAATTATCATAAACACATAATACATACTTTAAAAAGCATCGTTTCTAAAGGCAACAGAGTCATCTGCAACAATTCATTTGATAATGAAGATAAACAGAGTGAAATAAAGAGCATCTCTGTGTGGTTTAATTGTCCATGTAGGTCCTGTGATAGTGCATTACATACTGTACATAGAGCGTCTTCAGGAAGGATTCACACCCCTTACTCCACATTTTGTTGTGTTACAGCCTGAATTCAAAAAGGTATTAAATAGATTATTTCTCTCTGCTACATCTGCTCTTGCCGTCTACTTCTCATCCTGTCTCCCTAACCTACTGCCACTTCCCCAGTGCTCTCTCCCTCTGTGTGTGTGTGTGTGTGTGTGTGTGTGTGTGTGTGTGTGTGTGTGTGTGTGTGTGTGTGTGTGTGTGTGTGTGTGTGTGTGTGTGTGTGTGTGTGTGTGTGTGTGTGTGTGTGTGTGTGTGTGTGTGTGTGTGTGTGAGTGGAGACAGGTGTGTTGGAGACGGAGCAGATCCCCACCAGCTGCAACATGTTCCATAATCAAGGCCTTTACAAATAATCAGCCCTGTCACTTCCACGTTGCTAGTTCGTAGCCTCTGCTCAGTCAGTCTGCGGTTTAAGCTGTTTGTTCCTGCATTGATCGTGTTATCCTCTTGTGCCTGGTTTTCCCTAGCCTGACTCTGCTTTCCGCTACAGTTCCGTCCGCTCTGACTCTGGTCCCTGTCTCCAGTCCCTCGTCAATCCTGCTTACCCTGCCCCTACTCCCCTCCCCTCAGCCTCAGTTCCTGGTTCCCTGCTACCCGCCTGAGCTTTATTCAAGCTTTGTCAAGTTGGTGGTTGATCATTGCTAGACAGCCATTTTCAAGTCTTTGTGACGTGGTGAGGTTGGACCCAGGTGCAGAGAAGAGACCAGACCAGGAATCAGTGGTTAAGGATAAACATAATACTTTACTGAGAAACGGTAGTCACAGGATCACAGTAAACGTAGGTGATTAGATGTTGAAATGGTGCTGGATTAGTGGAGATAATTGTATGTGTGAGGAAAAGAGATGAGGTAGTCATTCAAAAATCCATGCAACTTATTACGCGACTTGTTAAGCACATTTTTACTCCTGAACTTATATTGACTTGCCATAACAAAGGGGTTGAATACTAAATTGACTCAAGACATTTCAGAGTTTCATTTGTAATTACTTTGTAATAGGCCAGTGACACAAAATCTCAATTGAATCCATTTTAAAGTCCGACTGTAACACAACATGTGGAGAAAGACAACGGGTGAATAGTTTCTGAAGCCGCTGTAGATCTGTTCACCAGTAATCCTCAGGCAGCACTTAGAAACACACAGCTCAGCTCACTATTAGTGCTGTTTGACATTGCAACAGGAATATTCACAGTGACGTAAGGGACAGTGGCCTAAAAAGCTGATATACACAATCTGACATCTAATGGCATACGCATATTTCATTGACACAAAATCACGTCAACTTCCATCGTTGTCTAGACTATTTTGGGTAGGCTGAGTTGGTGTGATGTTAAACTATAGGAAGATGCTGAAGAGTTTATTGCTAATAAACAGTAGTAGTTCATTTGTATACATACATCTGTTGAGAGGTTTACAGGCTGAAAAGTTGGAGGCCATTTTCCTGCTGTAATTACACCTTCAGTTCAAATGGTCAGATGGTAGGAATACGCTTCAATAGGAAAGGCCAACAGACATAACAGCAGCAAAATCACACAAACAAATAACAGGAACTCCGACACAAAAAAGCAGCCTGGTCCTTAAACACACTGTAACTGTTAAACATCACAGTGTGTAATTAGACAGTTTTTGCAAACGTATAATTTAAAGCCTACTTTTAAAGCACTTTCTATTAAGGGCCTTTGTCCTATACTTTTTTATTCATCGAGTGGACCGGTTATAGCCTGATCCCAGATCTGTTGAGCCATTGACGTAACAATGACTATAGGAGTTGGCAAGTCATTACAAAATGATCTGGGACCAGACAAACTAAACTTCAAAGCCACATTTTGATAAGTGTCTTTATATCTACTGTTAATAGAAACATGGCTTTAGTGTTGTTGATGTTGTTGTCACTGGTGGGATGAAGGTTCATGTCCAGTTCACCCAGTGGGGCCTGGAGAAACAGCTTTTGGTGATGTGTAGTACTGTAGTGAGTTGTTCCTTCTAACAGACATGGGGCGTATGGAGCTGAGGAGCTGATAGGTCTAGCTGGATGACCAGAACTCTGGCTTCTCATCAAAACAGTCCTTCTTCCACCATTCCAGGTCAAATCTCAATCTGGATGGTCGGAGAGAGAGAGGGTTGGAGGAGGGGGGCAGAGAGAGGGGGGAGAGACACAGGGAGAGAGAGAGAGAGCGTCAGAGAGAGAGGAGGGGGAGAGACACAGCGAGAGAGAGAAAGAGCGTGAGAGAGAGAGGAGGGGTGCAGAGACACAGGGAGAGACACAGCGAGAGAGAGAGGAGGGGGCAGAGAGAGGGGGAGAGACACAGGGGGAGAGAGAGAGGATGGGGGCAGAGAGAGGGGGAGAGACACAGGGAGAGAGAGAGAGCGAGAGAGAGAGAGAGGAGGGGGCAGAGACACAGGGAGAGACACAGCGAGAGAGAGAGGAGGGGGCAGAGACACAGGGAGAGAGAGAGGAGGGGGGCAGAGAGAGGGGGGAGAGACACAGCGAGAGAGAGAGGATGGGGCAGAGACACAGCGAGAGAGAGAGGAGGGGGGCAGCGACACAGCGAGATAGAGAGAGACAATTAGACCAAACCAAATCATGAGAAAACAAAAAGATAATTACTTGACACATTGGAAAGAATTAACAACAACTGAAAAAACTAGAATGCTATTTGGTCCTAAACAGAGAGTACAGAGTGGCAGAATACCTGACCACTGTGACTGACCCAAACTTAAGGAAAGCATTGACTATGTACAGACTCATTGAGCATAGCCTTGCTATTGAGAAAGGCTGCTATAGGCAGACCTGGCTCTCAAGAGAAGACAGGCTATGTGCTCACTGCCCACAAAATGAGGTGGAAACTGAGCTGCAATTCCTAACCTCCTGCCCAATGTATGACCATATTAGAGACACATAGTTCCCTCAGATTACACAGATCCACAAATAATTAGAAAACAAACCCGATTTTGATAAACTCCCATATCTACTGGGTGAAATACCACAGTGTGACATCACAGCAGCAAGATATGTGACCTGTTGCCACAAGAAAAGGGCAACCAGTGAAGAACAAACACCATTGTAAATACAACCCATATTTATATTTATTTATTTTCCCTTTTGTAACTATTTACACATTGTTACAACACTCTATATAGACATAATATGACATTTGAAATGTCTTTATTCTTTTGGAACTTCTGTGAGTGTAATGTTTACTGTTCATTTTTATTGTTTATTTCACTTTTGTATATTATCTACCTCACTTGCACTGGCAATGTTAACATATGTTTCCCATGCCAATAAAGCTCCTTGAATTGAATTTAATTGAGAGAGGCGGGAGAGAGACAGTGAGAGAGAGAGACAGAGAGTGAGAGACAGAGAGTGAGAGAGACAGAGAGTGAGAGAGACAGAGAGTGAGAGAGACAGAGAGTGAGAGAGTGAGAGAGACAGAGAGTGAGTGAGTGAGAGAGACAGAGAGTGAGTGAGTGAGAGAGACAGAGAGTGAGTGAGTGAGTGAGTGAGTGAGTGAGTGAGTGAGTGAGTGAGTGAGTGAGTGAGTGAGTGAGTGAGTGAGTGAGTGAGTGAGTGAGTGAGTGAGTGAGAGAGAGAGAGAGAGAGAGAGAGAGAGAAAGAGTAGGGGGGGCAGAGAGAGAGATATTTAATTCATCATCATATCGAAAAACGAGGTGTTATTGTGTTAGTTGTACCATCTACTCCACAGTTTCAACTCAAAACAACAGTCCCCTGTCAGTCAGTCACTCCCTCTTCCTGACCCTCTAATGTCCTCATTACACAAACAGGCAGCCAGCATCATGTGGAGACAGATCAGTCTGCCGCAGGGCGAGAAGTCTGGTGCAGGGCGAGATATCAACACCTTTGTCTTTGAGACCTACATCGGAGTAGAAACTTCCTCTGGTTTGCTTAAGGAGCAGGACCAAACCTTGTCTTATTCTTCTTCCTGAAAGTGATTAAGTCATGCAATGTTCCCTGCTAAAAACATCATAACATCCTGGCCAAGCGTTACACTCATCCAGACACATTATAGAGCAGTGGAGGCTGGAATGGAATCAAACAGTGGAGGCTGGAATGGAATCAAACAGTGGAGGCTGGGATGGAATCAAACAGTGGAGGCTGGGATAGCAACAAACAGTGGAGGCTGGGATGGAATCAAACAGTGGAGGCTGGAAATGGAATCAAACAGTGGAGGCTGGAATGGAATCAAACAGTGGAGGCTGGGATAGCAACAAACAGTGGAGGCTGGGATGGAATCAAACAGTGGAGGCTGGGAATGGAATCAAACAGTGGAGGCTGGGAATGGAATCAAACAGTGGAGGCTGGAATGGAATCAAACAGTGGAGGCTGGGATAGCAACAAACAGTGGAGGCTGGGATAGCAACAAACAGTGGAGGCTGGGATAGCAACAAACAGTGGAGGCTGGAATGGAATCAAACAGTGGAGGCTGGGAATGGAATCAAACAGTGGAGGCTGGAATGGAATCAAACAGTGGAGGCTGGGATAGCAACAAACAGTGGAGGCTGGGATAGCAACAAACAGTGGAGGCTGGAATGGAATCAAACAGTGGAGGCTGGAATGGAATCAAACAGTGGAGGCTGGAATGGAATCAAACAGTGGAGGCTGGAATGGAATCAAACAGTGGAGGCTGGAATGGAATCAAACAGTGGAGGCTGGGATGGAATCAAACAGTGGAGGCTGGGATAGCAACAAACAGTGGAGGCTGGAATGGAATCAAACAGTGGAGGCTGGAATGGAATCAAACAGTGGAGGCTGGAATGGAATCAAACAGTGGAGGCTGGGATAGCAACAAACACCTGGCAACCACGTGTTTGATGTATCGATACCATTACACTCATTTCGCTCCAATCATTACCCCGAGCCCGTCCTCCCCGATTAAGGTGCCACCAACCTCCTGTGTTATAGAGGGTGTCTACAGTACACGCATTCCACCCGTTTCCAGGAACAGAGGAAACCCCTTAACACATAACCAGCCCTGAAAGACCACATGCACACTTAGAACTCACCAACTACTTCTCTGATAGAGTTCAGTGTGTCAAATCGGAGGGCCTGATGTCCGGACCTCTGGCAGTCTCTATGGGGGTGCCACAGGGTTCAATTCTCAGGCCGACTCTTTTCTCTGTATACATCAATGATGTTGCTCTTGCTGCTGGTGATTCTTTGATCCACCTCTACACAGATGACACCATTCTGTATACCTCTGGCCCTTCTTTGGACACTGTGTTAACTAACCTCCAGATGAGCTTCAATGCCATACAACTCTCCTTCCGTGGCCTCCAACTGCTCTTAAATGCAAGTAAAACTAAATGCATGCTCTTCAACCGATCGCTGCCTGCACCTGCCCGCCCGTCCAGCATCACTACTCTGGACGGTTCCGACTTAGAATTTGTGGACAACTACAAATACCTAGGTGTCTGGTTAGACTGCAAACTCTCCTTCCAGGCTCACATTAAACATCTCCAATCCAAAATTAAATCTAGAATCGGCTTCCTATTCCGAAACAAAGCATCTTTCACTCATGCTGCCAAACATACCCTCGTAAAACTGACTATCCTACCGATCCTCGACTTTGGCGATGTCATTTACACTCTACTCAACCAATTGGATGCAGTCTACCCCAGTGCCAACCGTTTTGTCACCAAAGCCCCATATACTACCCACCACTGCGACCTGTATGCTCTCGTTGACTGGCCCTCGCTTCATACTCGTCGCCAAACCCACTGGCTCCAGGTCATCTACAAGTCTCTGCTAGGTAAAGCCCCTCCTTATCTCAGCTCACTGGTCCCCATAGCAGCACCCACCCGTAGCACGCGCTCCAGGAGGTATATCTCACTGGTCACCCCCAAAGCCAATTCTTCCTTCGGCCGCCTCTCCTTCCAGTTCTCTGCTGCCAATGACAGGAACGAACTGCAAAAATCACTGAAACTGGAGACTCATATCTCCCTCACTAACTTTAAGCACGAGCTGTCAGAGTAGCTCACAGATCACTGCACCTGTAAATAGCCCATCCAACTACCTCATCCCCCATACTGTTCTTGCACATTCATCTTATGCACATTCTACCATTCCAGTGTTTAATTGCTATATTGTAATTACTTCACCACCACCATGGCCTATTTATTGCCGAACCTCTCTTAATCTCATTTGCACATGCGGTATATAGATTTTTCTACTGTATTATTGACTGTATGTTTTGTTTATTCCATGTGTAACTCTGTGTTGTTGTTTGTGTTGAACTGTTTTGCTTTATCTTGGCCAGGTTGCAGTTGTAAATGAGAACTTGTTCTCAACTAGCCTACCTGGTTAAATAAAGGTGAAATAAATAAATAATTTAAAGTAAAGCATGGCTGATATTCCATAGTAGTGTGCATTTGTGAGTGTGGGATAGTCAGTGGTGGTTTATCAGTAAAAATAGGCATCAACATATTTTAAAACTTTCTTTGCCTTGAAAAGTAAATGAACATGTACAGGCAACCACCAGCAGGTGTCTCCTAACCATCCAATCAGAGGATCTCTAACCTGGTTGCCAGATTGGTGATAGATGACCATGCTTAACGGTCAAGATAACGTAAAGGTGATAAAACTGAAACTGTTATTTCCCTTCTTCTCTTAGACTGTTTCTGAAACTGTCTTCCCTACTTCCCCACAACCAATCAGAGTTTTGCCAACAGTGCCACACTCATGGCGAGGTAAGGTCGGTTGAGCATGTTTGTGTGCCGGACAGGATATGGTTACTCCCCGCACTTCCTCCTGTGTTGCAGATGAAAAGTGCCCCATGCAAACTTCCCCTTTCATCAAATCACAGAAGTTGTTATCTGGACTTGACTTTCTGCATGACTGGCTGAAGCTCATATCCTACAAGATACACATGAAGCTTTTTAACAGTATGTCTGCCCACCGGGTCTCCTGTGTGCCACGACTATGTTATCATACAAACGCTAACTCTGTGGAGACATAAATACAACTGCTGAATTTGACTGGAATTACCTTCAGTTCTGGGTTGGGTTCCATTTCCCAGCTGTCATTGAAGCAGACAGACACCACTATGGCCCATTGATTTAGTAGAACCACAGTAGAACCACAGAAACCCACTTGTGGTTCCATGCTGCTCCCAGTCTCTCCCCACACGTCAATAATCTACTCCACCATCCAGACTAGCCACATCTCTGAGCTCCAAATGTTTTGGGACAGTGACAAATGTTTTGTTGTTTGGGATTTGAAATGATACAATGACTATGAGGTTAAAGTGCAGAATGTCAGCTTTCATTTGAGGGTATTTATCTATTTCTTTTGAACCATTACAGCACTTTTTGTACATAGTCCACCCATTTTAGGGGACCAAAAGTATTGGGACAAATTCACTTGTATTTGTATTAAAGTAGTCAAAAGTGTAGTATTTGGTCCCATATTCTTAGCACACAATGATTACATCAAACTCTGTGACTCTTCATACTGGTTTGTATGCACTTGCTGTTTGTTCTGGTTGTGTTTCAGATGATGTTGCGCCCAATAGAAATGAATGGTAAATAATGGATTGAGTCACTTTTATTGTAAACAAGGATAGAATGTTTCCTAACACTTCTACATTCGTGTGGATGTTACCATGGTTACAGATCATCCTGAACGAATCGTGAATAATGAGGAGTGAGAAAGTTAGACACAGAAATATCATATTTTCAAAATAGACAAAGGTAATTGTCAAATATGAGATTATATTAGATCAATTAGAGAAGCCATCTCTCATTCCATCGCAAGTGTTGGTGTAATTTCAGCTGCCGACATACAGTTGTTTGACCTATAATACAACACAGTGGGAGATAAATCTGGAATCAGAGATGCAGGTGCCTCTCTTGATACAACAACTCACAGCAACGTCATAATCAAAACCATCTTCTGACCCCATCACGTGATTAATCACGGCACTCTGCACAACGTCATTATCAAAACCATCTTCTGACCCCATCACGTGATTAATCACGGCACTCTGCACAACGTCATTATCAAAACCATCTTCTGACCCCATCACGTGATTAATCACGGCACTCTGCACAACGTCATTATCAAAACCATCTTCTGACCCCATCGTGATTAATCACGGCACTCTGCACAACGTCATTATCAAAACCATCTTCTGACCCCATCACGTGATTAATCACGGCACTCTGCACAACGTCATTATCAAAACCATCTTCTGACCCCATCACGTGATTAATCACGGCACTCTGCACAATGCCATTGAGGGCACAGCAATGAGTGAGGGCCGGGCTAGCATGCGGCTGGAACAGTTTGAGAAAAAGAGAGGCGTTGTTAGCCACTGGGCAGTTTGTCAGATTTTTGGGTTCTTTCTGCCCCCTCTTCCCTCCTCCTGGCCCCTTGTGTGAATCTGGCTCCAAGTAGCAGATTAGAGAAAGTCCTTTCTACTTAGAAACTAGCACTGGACAGCCAGCACAATCACTTGTTATTCTGGGGGGAGAGGAGAGGAGCACGAACCATAGACAACACTTAAAACAAACTGAATTAGTAAAAATATTTAAATTACCTCTGTGGTGTTTTTGGCAGGGGTGACAGTGTGTCACCTCTAAGTTCTGTACACACATTAAATCATAGCGAGTTACATTTACTCACACACATTATATTTACCAATCGGAATATTTCTCATAATGACTTTATGAGAAACAGCTATGCAAAGTCAATTATTACCTCCACAGGTAATTGAAGGTAGTGCACTACTTCAGACCAGGACCCATAGGGCACTACTTCAGACCAGGACCCATAGGGCACTACTTTAGACCAGGACCCATAGGGCACTACTTCAGACCAGGACCCATAGGGCACTACTTTAGACCAGGACCCATAGGGCACTACTTCAGACCAGGACCCATAGGGCACTACTTAGACCAGGACCAGACCAGGACCCATAGGGCACTTTAGACCAGGACCCATAGGGCACTACTTTAGACCAGGACCCATAGGGCACTTTAGACCAGGACCCATAGGGCACTACTTTAGACCAGGACATAGGGCACTACTTTAGACCAGGACCCATAGGGCACTACTTTAGACCAGGACCCATAGGGCACTACTTTAGACCAGGACCCATAGGGCACTACTTTAGACCAGGACCCATAGGGCACTACTTCAGACCAGGACCCATAGGGCACTACTTCAGACCAGGACCCATAGGGCACTACTTCAGACCAGGACCCATAGGGCACTACTTTAGACCAGGACCCATAGGCACTACTTTAGACCAGGACCCATAGTGCACTACTTTAGACCAGGACCCATAGGGCACTACTTCAGACCAGGACCCATAGGGCACTACTTCAGACCAGGACCCATAGGGCACTACTTTAGACCAGGACCCATAGGGCACTACTTTAGACCAGGACCCATAGTGCACTACTTTAGAGCAGGACCCATAGGGAACTACTTTAGACCAGGACCCATAGGGAACTACTTTAGACCAGGACCCATAGGGAACTACTTTAGACCAGGACCCATAGGGAACTACTTCAGACCAGGACCCATAGGGCACTACTTTAGACCAGGACCCATAGGACACTACTTTAGACCAGGACCCATAGGGCACTACTTCAGACCAGGACCCATAGGGCACTACTTTAGACCAGGACCCATAGGGAATTGGGTGCCATTTGGGACACATCTGTGGTCTTGAATCCACATCATGATTCAGGGGGTGAACCAACAAGGACATGTCTATGTCTGCCCTCCAGGATGTTGATTTTGGAGCCTTTGCTGAAAGTCTGAGAAAAATAACTCAACAGGAAAGAGTTTGGAGTATTTTGGAGTAGATGAGTACCAGTGAATCTGTCTCCTCAACACATCTACCCACATGGCAGAGGTCTACCTCATCAGTTCCAGCCTTTCTTATCACGTAAGAACACAGCAATGAGGAAGAGCAACATCGTGATGAAAGCTCTGACCGACCAGTGAGTCAAGTCGGACACTTCCATCAGCTATGGAAACTAAAATAATGACTAAACCTACGCAGTACGCAAACCATGGACGGTCCGTTCAATGACCCTTGAACTTTACAAGAGTACAAAAGAGATCCGACGAACACGATCAACTTCTAAAACGTCTTGGCCTGTCTGTAAGAATTGAGAAATCAAATTGTCCCTATTGCTAAATGCTACACCACTTCTAAGATATAGCCATGAGTCAACAGAGCCAACTCTCATGGACTGTGATTATAATTCCTCCAGAGCCAACTCTCATGGACTGTGATTATAATTCCTCCAGAGCCAACTCTCATGGACTGTGATTATAATTCCTCCAGAGCCAACTCTCATGGACTGTGATTATAATTCCTCCAGAGCCAACTCTCATGGACTGTGATTATAATTCCTCCAGAGCCAACTCTCATGGACTGTGATTATAATTCCTCCAGAGCCAACTCTCATGGACTGTGATTATAATTCCTCCAGAGCCAACTCTCATGGACTGTGATTATAATTCCTCCACAACCCTGCCTGGCTTATATTGACAGCTCAGTTCCAGACTCAGCAGCAGTGTTCTGCAGACTACAGCTCAGTTCCAGACTCAGCAGCAGTGTTCTGCAGACTACACCTCAGTTCCAGACTCAGCAGCAGTGTTCTGCAGACTACACCTCAGTTCCAGACTCAGCAGCAGTGTTCTGCAGACTACACCTCAGTTCCAGACTCAGCAGCAGTGTTCTGCAGACTACACCTCTTTCCGAATAAGTTGACGTACCGCTCACCCCTCCCACCACTGCTTATCATAGACCACACTAACCCCAGAGCCACTTCCCTCTCATTGGCTAAATCATATTATTATCACTAATGATATGGTTAGCGTAATGAGCCTCTTCAGTTTGAACATGTTGAGACGTAAACATGTTGAAGTGGCAGGAGGATTTCTCAGTAGGAAACTGAGTAATACTGTTGTGTTGAATCCCTTGAAGGAACTACCTGAAAGTACTCATACAATTTCCTTTTTAATGCCAGGTAAATACCAATGTAAACTAGTGCTGCCAGAAACTGTGCCCACAGGATTTCACAATCGGAAATGGAACAAAAAAATGGACCTTTCCTGAAATCTCTTTGACGGCAACTGTTGTCGGTAGCGTGATCTGTTCTGTTTCCTGCATCTACCTGGGAACTGGGAAGTCCTATTATTATCGCCATTTCACCCTACCCTGAAGAGGTCATGGGAAAAGGTGTCATAGGTCAAGGGTCAAGGGAGCGACGATGACAGAGGACTGGCGTATCCCCCTTTCACTTTCCTGTGGACCTCCCACCTCCATGTTAAAATATCAAAGAGTTATCCTTTTGAGTCATGTTTCCTGACCTTTGTGATGTTGGTTTTGTGATTTAAGGGAATGGTAACTTTCCATCAGTGAACATTTTGAAGGTCAAACTGTTGTGTTTTTGTATCAAGCTTTGTGCCAGCTGTTACTGAGTGTTCTTTAACAACACTGGTAGTTGCAGAAGTTTGAGATACTTATTACCAAAGAGATAAAACAATTTGTTTTATCAACTGTTATTACTACTCTCTACTAAGCCCCAGTGGAGATCCTGAGAGTCCACTGAAGTCACAGAGAGATATGATGACAAGGCCTTGCTTGACCCCATATCATAAATACTTTATTCATCTCAGGGGGGAAATTTGTTAAATTAAGGTTCTGTTTTTTGATTGAGCCAAAATCGCCCCTCCCATGCTAACCAGTGGGAGTGGCAATCAAGATGGAGTCGCAATCAATGAAACATTTGAGCTGCCTTCTACATTGTGTTTATATGACATGGTCCAACCGTGCAAACTCATGGAGCAAGATGTTAACTTTTCACTCTGAGATGGACAATTGGCTTTTAGAGATCGTAGATCTCAGGGAAGGTGACATCACATTCCAATGCCAACAAAAATTCTCCTTTATATCTTGAACACATGAAACAACCACAGTAGGAGACAGATGACCCGGGTTATGAGAAGCACTCATAACTTGGCAAGCATAACCCGGTCAAACTGTGTCTGCTGTGTCAGCTCTGAAGAGGCTTGCTCCCAGGATTCAGAAGGACACTGATATCATTAGCCTCACCATGGCAACAACACATCCATGGTGTTGGAGACGACACAAAAATAACAGTAATGTCCTTTTTGTGACAGTTTACAAAACACCTAGGGAGTGTATTGAGTAGGACACAACATTTGAAACATTGCAGATGTAATTACAATGTATATTGAATGGACAGGGTCCTCTATTCTGAATGAGAGAATCATGTCCACTCTATATGTTCCCACTAAATAAGCCAATGGAGTGTCACCTCTTCGACCAGGAAAATGGACTCAAGGAGGATCAGAAGCTGATTGGCTACTCACCGTCTCGACACAGGAAGCACTTGCAGAGGCACACGCACAGACAGCACAGGAGCAGGGCTGCCACACAGGATACTGAGATGATGGTAGTGAGGGCCGAACCAACTGCAACACACACACACACACCATGTTTACCAACAGACATATGACAACCCATGAGATGTGACTGGCGCTGGAGGGACGGCTGCCGTCTTATCGCCTCTCAACCATCCATGCAATTTTTTTTCTTCTTTTTTTCGTGTTGTTCGTAACTTATTTTGTACATAATGTTGCTGCTACAACATTATTGGATTACTCACCTCAGAAGAGTTTTTCTTCAATGAGTTGGACGGGAGGGATATAATACAGACACGCAAACATGCCCAGATCCCCGTCATTGGCTGGAGAAGAAAACTGAGATTTCACGGAAAAAGAGCAGGCGACGAGTGGCTAATCTGCATTCGCCTTCTGCCTTTGCCTGCTAGCTAACGTTCAATCGCTGGAAAATAAATGAGACGAACTGAAAGCATGTATATCCTACCAACGGAATATAAAAAACTGTAATATCTTATGTTTCACAGAGTCATGGCTGAACGACGACATTAAGAACATACAGCTGGCGGGTTATACACTATCGTTGGGATAGAACAGCAGCCTCTGGTAAGACACTTGGCGGTGGCCTATGCTTATTTGCAAACAACAGCTGGTGCACAAAATCGAAGGAAGTCTTGAGGTTTTGCTCACCTGAGGTATCTCATGATAAGCTGTAGCCCACACTATCTACCTAGAGATTCTAGACCACCTTTACTCCACACACAGAGATGCGTACAAAGCTCTCCCTTGCCCTCAATTTGGCAAATCTGACCGTATTTCTATCCTCCTGATTCCTACTTACAATCTGCAGATAGCACCAGTGACTCAGTCTATAAAGAAAGTGGTCAGATGAAGCAGATGCTAAACTACAGGACTGGTTTGCTAGCACAGACTGAAATATGTTCCGCAATTCTTCCGATGGCATTGAGGAGTACACCCCATCAGTCACTGGCTTCATCAATAAGTGCATTGAGGACATGACGTCGTCCCCACAGTGACTGTACGTACGTACCCCAACAAGAAGCCATGCATTACAGGCAACATTCGCACTGGGCTAAAGGGTAGAGCTGCCGCTTTCAAGGAGCGGGACTCTAACCCGGAAGCTTCTAAGAAATCCCGCTATGCCCTCTGACGAACCATCAAACAGGCAAAGCGTTAATACAGGACTTGGAACGAATCGTACTACACCGGCTTCGGCGCTCGTCGGATGTGGCAGGGCTTGCAGACCATTACAGACAACAAAGGGAAGCACAGGCCACCATAGTCCCATTGGCCAAGAACACTAAGGTAACCTGCCTAAATGACTACCGAACCGTAGCACTCACGTCTGTAGCCATAAAATGCTTTGAAAGGCTGGCCATGGCTCACATCAACACCATTATCCGAGAACCCCAAGACCCTCTCCAATTTGCATACCGCACCAACAGATCCGCAGATGATGCAATCTCTATTACACTCCACATTGCCCTTTCATACCTGGACAAAAGGAACACCTATGTAAGAATGTTATTCATTGACTACAGCTCAGCGTTCAACACCATAGTGCCCTCAAAGCTCATCACTAAGCTAAGGACTCTGGGACTAAAAACCTCCCTCTGCAACTGGATCCTGGACTTCCTGACGGGCCACCCGCAGGTGGTAAGGGCAGGTAACAACACGTCCGCCACGCTGATCCTCAACACGGGGGCCCCTCAGGGGTGCATGCTCAGTCCCCTCCTGTACTCCCTGTTCACTCATGACTGCATGGCCAGGCACAACTCCATCATTACGTTTGCTGATGATACAACAGTGGTAGGCCTGATCACCGACAACGATAAGACCTAGAGACCTGACCGTGTTGTGCAAGGACAACAACCTCTCGCTCAACGTGATCAAGACAAAGGAGATGATTGTGGAGCACGCCCACATTCTCATCGACGGGGCAGGTTGGAGCAGGTTGAGAGCTTCAAGTTCCTTGGCATCCACATCAAGACCCAAGACAGTCGTGAAGAGGGCACAACAAAACCTATCCCCCCTCCCAGGAAACTGAAAAGATTTGGCATGGGTCCTCAGATCCTCAAAAAGTTTTACAGCTGCACCATCGAGGGCATCCTGACGGGTTGCATCACTGCCTGGTACGGCAACTGTTCGGCCTCCAACCGCAAGGCACTACAGAGGGTAGTGTGTACGGCCCAGTCCACCACTGGGGCCAAGCATACTGCCATCCAGGACCTCTATACCAGCCGGTATCAGAGGAAGGCCCTAAAAACCGTCAAAGACTCCAGCCACCCTAGTCATAGACTGTTCTCTCTGCTACTGCACGGCAAGCGGTACAGGAGCGCCAAGTCTAGGTCCAAGAGACTTCTAAACAGCTTCTACCCTCAAGCCACAAGACTCCTGAACAGCTAATCAAATGGCTACCCAGACTATTTGCATTGTCAACCCCCCCTTCTACGCTGCTGCTACTCTCTGTTATTATCTATGCATAGTCACTTTAACTCTACCTACATGTACATATTACCTCAATTATCTCGACACCGGTGCCCCTGCACATTGACACTGTACCGGTACCCCCTGTTTATAGCCTCCACATTGACTCTGTACAGGTACCCTCTGTATATAGACTCCACATTGACTCTGTACAGGTACCCTCTGTATATAGCCTCCACATTGACTCTGTACTGGTACCCTCTGTATGTAGCCTCCACATTGACTCTGTACTGGTACCCCCTGTATGTAGCCTCCACATTGACTCTGTAACGGTACCCCCTGTATGTAGCCTCCACATTGACTCTGTAATGGTACCCCCTGTATGTAGCCTCCACATTGACTCTGTACCGGTACCCCCTGTATATAGCCTCCACATTGACTCTGTACTGGTACCCCCTGTATATAGCCTCCACATTGACTCTTTCCAGGTACCCCCTGTATATAGCCTCCACATTGACTCTGTACTGGTACCCCTGTATATAGCCTCCACACATTGACTCTGTACCCCCTGTATATAGCCTCCACATTGACTCTTTACCCCTTGTATATAGTACCCCTGTATATAGCCTCCACATTGACTCTGTTGGTACCCCTGTATATAGCCTCCACATTGACTCTGTACTGGTACCCCTGTATATAGCCTCCACATTGACTCTGTACTGGTACCCCCTGTATATAAAGCCTCCACCTCTGTTGTTATTTGCCGGTTTGTTATAGCCTCCACTGACTCTTACCTTTTTGTATTTTCTAAAACTGCATCTGTTGTTTAAGGGCTACCCCTGTATAAGCCTCCACATTGACTGTATAGGCCTCCACATTGACTCTGCTGGTTGTATACAGCCTCCACATTGACTCTTTTGATAGCATACCCCTGTATATAGCCTCCACATTGATGACTGGTACCCCCCCCTGTATATAGCCTCCACATTGACTCTTTCCCGGTACCCCCTGTATATAGCCTCCACATTGACTCTTTACCCCCTGTATATAGCCTCCACATTGACTTTTACAGGTACCCCCTGTATATAGCCTCCACATCTGACTCTGAACAGGTACCCCCTGTATATAGCCTCCACATTGACTCTGTACCATGACCAGCCTCCACATTGACTCTGTACAGGTATATACCACAATATTGACTCTGTATTAAGCCTCCACATTGACTCTGTACTGGTACCCCTGTATATAGCCTCCACATTGACTCTAGTACTGGTACCCCCTGGAATAGCCTCCACATTGACTCTGTACTGGTTTTCCACTTCCCCCTGTATATAGCCTCCACATTGACTCTGTACTGGAGTATATAGCCTCCCATTAATTGTACATAACTAGAATAGCAACTGACTCTGTACTAGGCCTCCACATTGACTCTGTACTGGATACCCCTGTATATAGCCTCCACATTGACTCAGGACTGGTACCCCCTTATAGCCTCCACATTGACTCTTTCCCATGTTGAACCACCCCTGTATGTAGCCTCCACATTGACTCTGCCTCCACATTGACTGGTACCCCCTGTATTGAGCCTCCACATTGACTCTGTACCGGTACCCCCTGTATATAGCCTCCACATTGAAGTGCAACCCCTGCCCTCCACATTGACTCTGTATGGCATTTGTATATAGAAATTGACTCTGTGAACCCAGCACTGCCTCACATTGACTCTGAGGGCTGTTATAGCCTCCACAGACTTGTCTTCATATAGCCTCCACATTGACTCTGGGTACCCCTTTATATAGCCTCCACATTGACTCTTAACGGTACCCCCTTTATAGCCTCCACATTATAAGAGCTGTATTATATACTGCCTCCATCTTTATTGACTCACATTGACTCTAGCCCCCATTGAGGTATATAGCCTCCACACCCCGGTCCAGGCCTCCACATTGACCATGCATGTGTACCCCCTGTATATAGCCTCCACATTGACTCTTTCCCGGTCCCATTGACCCCCTGTATATAGCCTCCACATTGACTCTGACCGGTCTGTATATAGCCTCCACATTGGTAATGGTACCCCTGTATATAGCCTCCACATTGACGGATTGGTCTTGGGGCTAGCCTCCACTGGAGGACTCTGCTGGTACCCCTGTATATAGCCTCCACATTGACTCTGTATATAGCCTCCACATTGACAGGTACCCTCTGTATATAGCCTCCACATTGACTCTGGTATATAGCCTCCACATTGACTCCCCCTGGATATAGCCTCACATTGACTCTTTACCATCTGGTACCCCCCTGTATATAGCCTCCACATTGACTCTGTGTGACCCCTGTATATAGCCTCCACATTGACTCTGGGGTTGATCTCCACATTGACTCTGTACCTGGTACCCCCTGTATATAGCCTCCACATTGACTCTTTCCTGGTGACCCCCTGTATATAGCCTCCACATTGACTCTTTCCTTGGTACCCCCTGTATATAGCCTCCACATTGATTGACTCTTCTCGGTACCCCTGTATATAGCCTCCACATTGACTCTGGATGTTATCCCCGGTACCCCCTGTATATAAAGCCCCTCTATAATTATTTGTGTTTCTTATCTCTTACCTTTTTTTGTATTTTCTTAAAACTGCATTGTTGTTTAAGGGCTTGTAAGTAAGCATTTCACTGTAAGGTCTACAGCTGTTGTATCCGGCACATGTGACAAATAAAAGTTGATAGCATATACCATTTAGCAGGCGCTTTTATCCAAAATGACTCACAGTACAGTGAGCGCTTACATTTTGGTAAACAAATCTGACCCCCTGGGAATGGAAGCCAGGACCCTGGCGTTGCTAAGCGTCATGACCAACTGAGCCAGACAGGACCACAATATTGACTTCAAGGACATTAAACTATGCCTCGTTTTGACCATAACTCATGATATGAGCTCCACAACAAGAGAGATAGACGTACTGTGGAAAAGGCTTGACGCTTATATTGGTTTTCCACTTCCTGGAAACTGGAGCACTTAATGGTCTATCAAACGAGCCATAATTGTACATAACTAGAATAGCAACTGAAGCTTTCCTAGGAATCACTCCCCCAAATGGATACAATCCCAAAACTAGATCAGGACAGTGTTCCAATACAGCATTTCAACACACAACTCTACACATGTTGAACCACAATGCAGACCTGGGTTCAAATAGTGGCCCCAAGTCCTGCGCTTGATTGACCTCGCCTGGCGGAATGGTACCAAAACAATAGTCCTAAAAGTGCAAACCCTGCCCATCGCACTCCATGTATGGCATTTGAAAGAAAATACTATGTGAACCCAGCACTGTCACATTGCGAGGGCTGTTAAGCAGACTTGTCTTCATAAGCAGAATGAATCTGGGTGACACTTTATTTAAAAAAAAGTCTAATTAACATACCTTTAGTAGATCAATTATAAGAGCTGTATTAATGATTTACTGCTACTATATACATCTTTATTGAGCCAATGTGATTCTCTGAGCTGCTCACCATTGAGGTTGACGGACATGGGCGAGTCCAGGCCTCGGTGGTGCACCATGCATTTGACGGATTGGTCGTGGGGCAGAGCCTCCTGGAGGAGGAGGGTGCTGGTGACCAGGGTGGTGCCGTCCCCCTGGTCGTAGGACGAGGACACGGACGGCCCCAGCGTCCGGTTGTCCCCTTCCACATTCCATACCATCTGGGCTGCAGGACGGGCTGCGGCCGTGCAGTTGGCCTCGATGACCCCGCTGGAGGTCACGTGGGTGATCTCTGGGTTGGGCAGCACTGAGGGAGACATCACACACAATGGATGAGAGATCATGTTTATGGTAAATGACAGTATATACAGTGTAAGACTGTGGTTCTCAACTCCAGTCCTCCAGTGGTGTCTGACTGATGTTATCCTGTCTGGTGTTATCCTGTCTGGTGTTATCTTGTCTGGTGTTATCTTGTCTGGTGTAGTCAGACTGGTGTTATCTTGTCTGGTGTAGTCAGACTGGTGTTATCTTGTCTGGTGTTATCTTGTCTGGTGTTATCTTGTCTGATGTAGTCAGACTGGTGTTATCTTGTCTGGTGTTATCTTGTCTGGTGTTATCTTGTCTGATGTAGTCAGACTGGTGTTATCTTGTCTGGTGTTATCTTGTCTGATGTTATCTTGTCTGGTGTTATCTTGTCTGGTGTTATCTTGTCTGGTGTTATCTTGTCTGGTGCACAACATGGAAACAGAACATGGCCTCCAACCCTCCAGTCTCCATCTGACACAATGAGACTCACATATCCAATCAGACAATGAGCACTAACATGGCACAACAGAACATGGCCTCCAACCCTCCAGTCTCCATCTGACACAATGAGACCTCACTATATCAGACTGCACAACATGGAAACAGGACATGGCCTCCAACCCTCCAGTCTCCATCTGACACAATGAGACCTCACTATATCAGACTGCACAACATGGAAACAGGACATGGCCTCCAACCCTCCAGTCTCCATCTGACACAATGAGACCTCACTATATCAGACTGCACAACATGGAAACAAGACGGATCGACAGATGGGCATCGGTGCCTGGGTTTACTGATGTTTTTACAGTGGACAAAAGCAGGGCTGTTCGGATGAGATTGGAGCAGAGGGACTCACACAGAGACATACTGATTAGAGCACCACACACACACACAGAGAGGGCCTGTGTCTAGGGAAAACAGTGACCCAGTCATTCCTTGGGTCTCAGCCCATTTAAATCACCTCTTTCCTGTCTCCAGAATCATCACCCGTCTAACAACTTTATCACTCGCAACACTCACATTCTGTAATCAGTCCATAGACAGCCACACAACATCTAAGAGGACTGTAATCAGACCATAGAAAGCCACACAACATCTAAGAGGACTGTAATCAGTCCATAGACAGCCACACAGCATCTAAGAGAACTGTAATCAGTCCATAGACAGCCACACAGCATCTAAGAGGACTGTAATCAGACCATAGAAAGCCACACAGCATCTAAGAGGACTGTAATCAGTCCATAGACAGCCACACAGCATCTAAGAGGACTGTAAATCAGTCCATAGACAGCCACACAGCATCTAAGAGGACTGTAATCAGACCATAGAAAGCCACACAGCATCTAAGAGGACTGTAATCAGACCATAGACAGCCACACAGCATCTAAGAGGACTGTAATCAGACCATAGACAGCCACACAGCATCTAAGAGGACTGTAATCAGACCATAGAAAGCCACACAGCATCTAAGAGGACTGTAATCAGTCCATAGACAGCCACACAGCATCTAAGAGGACTGTAATCAGTCCATAGACAGCCACACAGCATCTAAGAGGACTGTAATCAGTCCATAGACAGCCACACAGCATCTAAGAGGACTGTAATCAGACCATAGACAGCCACACAGCATCTAAGAGGACTGTAATCAGTCCATAGACAGCCACACAGCATCTAAGAGGACTGTAATCAGTCCATAGATCTAAGAGGACTGTAATCAGTCCATAGACAGCCACACAGCATCTAAGAGGCATTCTGTCAAAGTCAAATTCTATACCTTCCATTCCATAACTGTGAAATTACAATAGGCCATGTTAAGTCTCCAGTGTGAAATTACAATAGGCCATGTTGAGTCTCCAGTGTGAAATACTCGTATCTATCTCAATATGCCACCAAGGGGCATAACATTTGTGGTTCTTATATTTCAGTGGGCAGAATGCACTAACATTTGTGGTTCTTATAAACCTAAAACAGCTCAACCCTGGAGAGACCCTCCTGTAGGTTTAAACTCCAACCCTGTTCCTGGAGAGATACCCTCCTCCAGGGTTGGAGTATAAACCTACAGGAGGGTCTCTCTCCAGGAACAGGGTTGGAGTATAAACCCTGTTCAGGAACAGGGAGAGTATAAACCTACAGGAGGGTCTCTCTCCAGGAACAGGGTTGGAGTATAAACCTACAGGAGGGTCTCTCTCCAGGAACAGGGTTGGAGTATAAACCTACAGGAGGGTCTCTCTCCAGGAACAGGGTTGGAGTATAAACCTACAGGAGGGTAGCTCTCCAGGAACAGGGTTGGAGTATAAACCTATCTCTCCAGGAGGGTATAAACCTCAGGAGGGTCTCCAGGAACAGGGTTAGAGTATAAACCTACAGGAGGGTCTCTCTCCAGGAACAGGGTTGGAGTGTGAACCTACAGGAGGGTAGCTCTCCAGGAACAGGGTTGGAGTATAAACCTACAGGAGGGTATCTCTCCAGGAACAGGGTTGGAGTATAAACCTACAGGAGGGTCTCTCTCCAGGAACAGGGTTGGAGTATAAACCTACAGGAGGGTCTCTCTCCAGGAACAGGGTTGGAGTATAAACCTACAGGAGGGTCTCTCTCCAGGAACAGGGTTGGAGTATAAACCTACAGGAGGGTATCTCTCCAGGAACAGGGTTGGAGTATAAAAACCTCCAGGAACAGGAGGGTCTCTCTCCAGGAACAGGGTTGGAGTATAAACAGGAACTAAACTACAGGAGGGTCTCTCCAGGAACAGGGTTGGAGTATAAACCTACAGGAGGGTACAGGATCTCTCCAGGAACAGGGTTGGAGTATAAACCTACAGGAGGGTCTCTCTCCAGGAACAGGGTTGGAGTATAAACCTACAGGAGGGTCTCTCTCCAGGAACAGGGTTGGAGTATAAACCTACAAGAGGGTATCTCTCCAGGAACAGGGTTGGGCAGTCCTGAACTAAAGGGTAGCCTTCCACCCCTAAAGGGTCATGGGTTTAGTAGCTAACTGTACAATAGTGTCTCCACAGCAGGTCTAAACAGTAGCATTGTGACCCATTCTCCTCCTCCTCCCATCGGCTACATAAAGCTCTTCCCTTTCCTGTGCTATATCTGGGAAACACACACACACACACACACACACACACACACACACACACACACACACACACACACACACACACACACACACACACACACACACACACACACACACACACACACACACACACACACACACACACACACACACACACACACACACACAGGGAGAAGTGTATCATCTTATAATACGACTTCCTTCCTATCTACTATTCCTTCCAATCTACTATTAGAATGTCTACTATGACAACATCATCCGGGAAATCATCACATGTTTACAGTGTGATTACAGTGTGATTACAGTGTGATTACAGTGTGTTTACAGTGTGTTTACAGTGTGATTTACACATGGCCCTTTAATGACCTGGAGTGTATAGACATAAACACACATCCTCTCATCCAGTCTCAATGGGCCTGTTTGGCCTTCAATGAGCACAACAATTGACTACCTTGGGACACATGGATACGTTTTCCGACAAACTAAATATAAAATATACTAGAATGGCTGGGCAGTAGATGACTGCTACTGGGTTTGAGCCACATCTTTATCAGTGAAGATTGGGAGCAGGAAATTCCAGCAAAAACCATAATAAATTAAAACCTTCCTTACAGCAATAGCCTCAGTGGATATACTCCCTGAGATATAATACAACAATACAACCTTCCAAATGACCCCTAATAACCCCCATCCATACTCACCAAATACAAAGAGGCAGGCCGTGGCGCTCCTGGTGCCTTCTGGGTAAGTGTGGAACTCGCAGGTGTAGCAGCCCTCGTCCTCCGTCTTCACCGGCCTGATGGAGAGCTGGGTGTCTCCCAGGGAGGGGTTCAGGGTCATGCGTCCCCGATAAGGTTCCTCAATGCTGGGTTGGCCTCGCTTGGCAAAGGAGGCCAACGTGGTCGTGTCGCCCTGCTCTGCAGTCTTTCTCCACAGGACCTGGCGTACCCTGTCTGGGAGGCCGTACCAGCAGGACATGGTGGCCAGCTTCCCTCTGATGGCTGTTTTATTACCCTCATTGCCCACTTTGACTGGGTCAGACACAGGGAGACAGAGGAAGGCATCAATAGGTGAGCATTGGAATGGGAGGAGCACATTCATAGTGGTGGGTTAGAGAGATATGACAAAGTGTTTGGAGGCTTACATTTATTTATTTAAAAAAAATCCTTTTAAATTTTACCCCTTTTTCTCCCCAATTTCGTGGTATCCAATTGTTAGTAGCTACTATCTTGTCTCATCGCTACAACTCCCATACGGGCTCGGGAGAGATGAAGGTTGAGAGTCAAAAGTATGTGGACACTTGCTTGTCGAAAATCTCATTCAAAAATCATGGGCATTAATATGGAGTTGGTCCCCCTATAACAGCCTCCACCCTTTTGGGAGGGCTTTCCACTAGATATTGGAACATTTCTGTGGGGACAGCCACAAGAGCATTAATGTGGTTGGGCACTTAGGCCTGGTTCGCAGTAGGCGTTCCAATTCATCCTAAAGGTATTCGATGGGGTTGAGGTCAGGGCTCTGTGCAGGCCAGTCAAGGTTTTTATTTTTTTATATATTTTTTAACCTTTATTTAACTAGGCAAGTCAGTTAAGAACAAATTCTTATTTTCAATGATGGCCTACGAATAGTGGGTTAAGAGCCTTGTTCAGGGGCAGAACGACAGATTTGTACCTTGTCAGCTCGGGGATTTGAACTTGCAACCTTTCGGTTACTAGTCCAACACGCTGCAGCCCCGAAGTTCTTCCATAACGATCTCGATAAACCATTTCTGTATGGACCTCGCTTTGTGCACGGGGGCATTGTCATGCTGAAACAGGAAAGGGCCTTCCCCAAACTTTTGCCAATTTTTGCATTCGGGCATTATGCATTGGGGCAGGCAGCGTTCTCCTGGCATCCGCCAAACCCAGATTCGTCTGTCGGACTGCCAGATGTTGAAGCGTGATTCATAAATCCAGAGAATGCATTTCCACAATCCCATGGCGCGAGATTTACACCACTCCAGCCGATGCTTGGCATTGAGCATGGTGATCTTAGGCTTGTGTGTGGCTGCTCGGCCGTGGAAACCCATTTCATGAAGCTTCTGACGAACAGCTCTTTTGCTGATGCTTCTAGAGGCAGTTTAGAACTCGGTAGTGAGTGTTACAACCGAGGAAAGATTAATTTTATGAGCTATGCATTCAGCACTCCTGTTCTGTGAGCTTGTGTGGCCTACCACTTCGCGGCTGAGCCGTTGTTGCTCCTAGACATTTCTACTTCACAATAACAGCACTTACAGTTGACTGGGGCAGCTCTAGCAAGGCAGACATTTGACCAACTGACTTGTTGGAAAGGTGGCATCCTATGACGGTGCCACGTTGAAAGTCACTGAGCTCTTCAGGAAGGCCATTCTACTGCCAATGTTTGTCTATGGACATTGCATGGCTGTGTGTTCGATTTTATACATCTGAAATAGCCGAATCCACCAATTTGAAGGGGTGTCCACATACTGCTGTATACTGCTGTATATATAGTGCCTATTTTGGGGCAGTAATACAACAGAGGGTTAGAGGTGTCCTCTTGTTGTGGTCGTTATATTCAGAGAAAGTATCGGGGCCCTGGTCTGTTGAGTATGGCTGATCTCATCCCACTTCCTGTTTCTGATTATCCACAACTGATATATTCTGGGATGGGAGGGCCAAGTGAGCATGCTGACTTTTCATGACCTTCCACAATCAGCAGACAAATCAACTGTGCTGAAAAACATGGGAACTACAAACAAATTCACAGGAGGATTTGTTTTCTATTTTAGAAAAATGTAACAATTGGGAATGTGCCAACCCTATGAGGAAGGCCACCTGGTGCTGGAGAGAGAGTATTTGAGGAGGAGAAATTAAGGATCTATTGCATGCCATAGTCCTGGAATCTACAGTATATTTGGAAGTCCTTGCTAGTGTCACTGACCGTGGTTCAAATCTTGCTCCCTCAAAACAATGTTAGCATGCTGAGCCAAAGCCTATGCATTACCTCTGGGCACTAATGCAAGTCTTCAGGTCTCAGGCAATGCTACTCATCACATGAGCGTGGTTTACCAAACCACCTTGTTTAGACTGAGGCCAAACTCACCTTCGATACGGAGGCAGGTCTTTCCCTCCTGTGCTCCGCTGGGGTAGATGTCAAAGATGCAGCGGTAGCAGCCCACGTCGTTAGGCCCCACCCTCTTGATGGTGATGGCGCTGACGTTGCGGTGCGAGGAAGTTAGCTCCACGTCGTCTTGGCGGGAGGTGGTTCTGACCGACTCGCCTGGCTCGTACGCCAGGAGAACCTGCTTGTGTTTGTTCAGCCAGCGGACCTGCTTGACCGTGTCGCCAGTTGCTATGGTGACGTTACAGCCCAGCGTGAAGGGGAGGCCCGCCACAGCGGTCATGCTGGACGGGGCGATGACCTCACCTGACACATGACAGGAAGTCAACCAACGAGAAGCACTGAAACTCAATACAATTCACTATTTTAAGGTGGTCGACCACATACCAAGTCAAACAGGCTTTCTCACCGCAAGGGAAGATCCACTACTTTTGATTCAACATGGCACCTAAACCTACTGTAACGTAGTGAAATATGTTGAGTGTTGGCTACCTTGTGTCCTGAAAACCACCATCACCAATAGCTGCAGACACAGCATCAGCCACAGAGACAGGGCAGATACACACATCTTGGTCTGCGGGAGTGTGTTGCATCCAGGTTACTGATAGAGAACAGGACTACTGTTCAAAATAGCACCATGGAACATCCACAGCCAACAGTCACAATGAACTTCAGCATATAAAGTTGAATCAGATTTTTACTTTACCTGTGATCCAGTGTGTGAGACGTGTTGTCGGTCAGTGTTGTAGCAACCTCATCTTACTGGCAGACGGACTCCTGTAGCTGGATCCAGGAACCAGAGGAGGACACAACTCTCAACGTTATAACCCTCTATTCAGCATTATAACCAATTATAACAGAGCATTATAACCTACAGTGGCAAGAAAAAAAGTATGTGAACCTTTTGGAATCACATGGATTTCTGAATAAATTGGTCATAAAATAAACAATTTCATCTGATCTTCATCTAAGTCACAACAATAGACAAACACAGTCTGCTTAAACTAATAACACACAATGATACGTTTTCATGTCTTTATTGAACACACCGTGTGAACATTCACAGTGCAGGGTGGGAGAAGTATGTGAACCCTTGGATTTAATAACTGGTTGACCCTCCTTTGGCAGCAATAACCTCAACCAAACGTTTTCTGTAGTTGCAGATCAGACCTGCACAACAGTCAGGAGGAATTTTGGACCATTCCTCTTTACAAAACTGTTTCAGTTCAGCAATATTCTTAGGATGTCTGGTGAGAACTGCTCTTTTGAGGTCATGCTACAGCATCTCAATCGGGTTGAGGTCAGGACTCTGACTGGGCCACTCCAGAAGGTCAGGACTCTGACTGGGCCACTCCAGAAGGTCAGGACTCTGACTGGGCCACTCCAGAATGTCAGGACTCTGACTGGGCCACTCCAGAATGTCAGGACTCTGACTGGGCCACTCCAGAAGGTCCGGACTCTGACTGGGCCACTCCAGAAGGTCAGGACTCTGACTGGGCCACTCCAGAAGGTCAGGACTCTGACTGGGCCACTCCAGAAGGTCAGGACTCTGACTGGGCCACTCCAGAAGGTCAGGACTCTGACTGGGCCACTCCAGAAGGTCAGGACTCTGACTGGGCCACTCCAGAAGGTCAGGACTCTGACTGGGCCACTCCAGAAGGTCAGGACTCTGACTGGGCCACTCCAGAAGGTCAGGACTCTGACTGGGCCACTCCAGAAGGTCAGGACTCTGACTGGGCCACTCCAGAAGGTCAGGACTCTGACTGGGCCACTCCAGAAGGTCAGGACTCTGACTGGGCCTCTCCAGAAGGCCTATTTTCTTCTGTTGTTGATTTACTTCTGTGTTTTGGGTCGTTGTCTTGTTGCATCACCCAACTTCTGTTGAGCTTCAATTGGCGGATAGCCTTACATTCTCCTGCAAAATGTCTTGATAGACTTGGGAATTCATTTTTCTGTTGATGATAGCAAGCTGTCTAGGCCCTGAGGCAGCAAAGCAGCCCCAAACAATGATGCTCCCTCCACCATACTTTATAGTTGGGATGAGGTTTTGATGTTGGTGTGCTGTGCCTTTTTTCCCCCATGCATAGTGTTGTGTGTTCCTTCCAAACAACAACTTTAGTTTAATCTGTACACAGAATATTTTGCCAGAAGCGCTGTGGAACATCTAGGTGCACTTTTGCAAACTTCAGATGTGCAGCAATGTTTTTTGGACAGCAGTGGCTTCTTCCGTGGTGTCCTCCCATGAACACTATTCTTGTTTAGTGTTTTACGTATCGTAGACTTGTCAACAGAGAAGTTAGCATGTTCCAGAGATTTCTGTAAGTCTTTAGCTGACACTCTAGGATTCTTCTTAACCTCATTGAGCATTCTGCGCTGTGCTCTTGCAGTCATCTTTGCAGGACGGCCACTCCTAGGGAGAGTAGCAACAGTGCTGAACTTTCTCCACTTCTAGACAATTTATCTTACTGTGGACTGATGAACATCAAGGCTTTCAGAGATAATTTTGTAACCCTTTCCAGCTTTATGCAAGTCAAAATTAGGTCTTCTGAGATCTCTCATGTTCGAGACATGGTTCCCATCAGGCAATGCTTCTTGTGAATCGCAAACTCACATTTTGTGAGTGTTTTTATAGGGCAGGGCAGCTTTAACCAACATCTCCAATCTCATCTCATTGATTGGACTCCAGGTTAGCTGGCCCCTGACTCCAATTATCTTTTGGAGAAGTCATTAGGCTGGGGGTTCACATACTTTTTCCAACCTATACTGTGAATGTTTAAATTATGTATTCAATATGGACAAGAAAAATACAATAATTTGTGTGTTATTAGTTTAAGCAAACTGTGTCTGTTGCTGTGACTTAGATGAAGATCAGATCTAATCCAGATAAGAAATAGTATTTGAACCCTTTTTCATGCCACTGTATAACGTTGCATTCTAACCTTTGATGTACTGTAGCATTCTAACACTCCGCTTAGTGGATGAAAACTAAACTGGATAATGGCTCGGTAGCTCTAATCAAGTGGAGCTTATTTTCAGTAGCATTGCACCTCACCAGGTTGGTTACGCTAAGTGACAAACAGTGTTGTTAGTCTGAGGGGCTATCGCCATGGGGATTGACTCAACAGATCAACAACACCAGTATATTCATCAGTTCTGTCAGATTATAGGTCTTAACCCCTGTGCTGCACTCCTACCCACTGGGACTGTAATCACCTGGCAAACAGAGGGCCAGCTGTGCTGCTTTGATGTCTGCAATGCACCAGCCCCCGGTCTCAAAAAAACACGTTTGTGCAATCAAACCAGAAGCAAAAATCTGTGAATGATGCAAGATGAGTCCATGACAGAAGAAACAGAGGAACCACCATAACAGCCAGTACGAGCCATGATGGAGCACGGTGGATGTACACATACAGCAGCCTAGAGGATTCAGGCCTACTGTAAAACACTGTCTGTCTGGGCATGGGCTTAGAGGTCTGCCAGCCAAGCTCAGCGTGGTTCAGCGGCTATAAAAAACACTTGTGGTTATGCTCCAGTGTCTGCGTTGCCAGGAAATCCACTTGTTTAAGAGAGCCAGTGGGAGGTTGTGACAAAGCAAGGAGAAACAGCCCTCCAGGCAGAGGGTGTCCCTAAGAGCTGATTTGGGATCTGTTTACACAACCACAATGATTATCCCTTCTCCTGTGGAGGTACATATCCAAACTGACCTCAGATCAGCTACAGAAGCAACCTCCACATGAAAAAGAAACTGATAAAAGCCACACGACCAGATCAGAGCGAACCCACCAGTCTTTTATAGGCAGTTCATTGGGTCTTTTACGACGTAAACCGTCTGGGTCCAAACATGCAGTCTGCCCCGTTGGGCAAAGTTTTGAAACGGCTCCTCTCTTTTTCCACTATACACATTAAAAAAGTAGTTCTGACATCTTATCGTGAATAAAACATAGTATATGGAGTGAATGTAACCATAGAAACCAGTATTTCCAGATGAAACAGTCCCATAACAGACCCTTGAATCCATGCCCCTCATGCATCTCTTTGAAAAACATGACACAGAACCTCCATTCCTGTATCAAACTTGGATTTCACTGAATATAAAAGCATAGATTATTACTGGGCCATGTTTGACTGTTTCCATATCAAAGGGTGCATGGCACAACCAACAAACTTAAACGTCAACCTCATTGCCACAGAGTAAAGGAAAACCTGGCCTATACAAGAATAGGACACGTTAGAGCACACTGGTCCTCAGGGGCCAAACAGTGTGCATGTGTATGCAGAGCGGAAACATCTTCAACAGCTGTTTGTTTAGTTCTCAGTAACAAGGTGCGTGGACTTACTAATGTCCAAATCAAAGACTGGGGAGTCCAGACATTCTATATCATTATATCAGACTTGATTCAACGTAGGCATTTGAGGAGAGCAGAGCCTGTTAAGGCTTGTTCTGTTGATGTACCAACCTATGGGGTTTTCTGTAATTGTTCTGTTGATGTACCAACCTATGGGTTTTCTGTAATTGTTCTGTTGATGTACCAACCTATGGGGTTTTCTGTAATTGTTCTGTTGATGTACCAACCTATGGGGTTTTCTGTAATTGTTCTGTTGATGTACCAACCTATGGGGTTTCTGTAATTGTTCTGTTGATGTACCAACCTATGGGGTTTTCTGTAATTGTTCTGTTGATGTACCAACCTATGGGGTTTCTGTAATTGTTCTGTTGATGTACCAACCTATGGGGTTTCTGTAATTGTTCTGTTGATGTACCAACCTATGGGGTTTCTGTAATTGTTCTGTTGATGTACCAACCTATGGGGTTTTCTGTAATTGTTCTGTTGATGTACCAACCATGGGGTTTTCTGTAATTGTTCTGTTGATGGGGTTTTCTGTAATTGTTCTGTTGATGTACCAACCTATGGGGTTTTCTGTAATTGTTCTGTTGATGTACCAACCTATGGGGTTTCTGTAATTGTTCTGTTGATGTACCAACCTATGGGGTTTTCTGTAATTGTTCTGTTGATACCAACCTATGGGGTTTCTGTAATTGTTCTGTTGATGTACCAACCTATGGGGTTTCTGTAATTGTTCTGTTGATGTACCAACCTATGGGGTTTTCTGTAATTGTTCTGTTGATGTACCAACCTATGGGGTTTCTGTAATTGTTCTGTTGATGTACCAACCTATGGGGTTTCTGTAATTGTTCTGTTGATGTACCAACCTATGGGGTTTCTGTAATTGTTCTGTTGATGTACCAACCTATGGGGTTTCTGTAATTGTTCTGTTGATGTACCAACCTATGGGGTTTTCTGTGTACCAACCTATGGGTTTTCTGTAATTGTTCTGTTGATGTACCAACCTATGGGGTTTTTAATTGTTCTGTTGATGTACCAACCTATGGGGTTTTCTGTAATTGTTCTGTTGATGTACCAACCTATGGGGTTTCTGTAATTGTTCTGTTGATGTACCAACCTATGGGGTTTCTGTAATTGTTCTGTTGATGTACCAACCTATGGGGTTTTCTGTAATTGTTCTGTTGATGTACCAACCTATGGGGTTTTCTGTAATTGTTCTGTTGATGTACCAACCTATGGGGTTTCTGTAATTGTTCTGTTGATGTACCAACCTATGGGGTTTCTGTAATTGTTCTGTTGATGTACCAACCTATGGGGTTTCTGTAATTTTCTGTAATTGTTCTGTTGATGTACCAACCTATGGGGTTTTCTGTAATTGTTCTGTTGATGTACCAACCTATGGGGTTTTCTGTAATTGTTCTGTTGATGTACCAACCTATGGGGTTTTCTGTAATTGTTCTGTTGATGTACCAACCTATGGGGTTTTCTGTAATTGTTCTGTTGATGTACCAACCTATGGGGTTTCTGTAATTGTTCTGTTGATGTACCAACCTATGGGGTTTTCTGTAATTGTTCTGTTGATGTACCAACCTATGGGGTTTCTGTAATTGTTCTGTTGATGTACCAACCTATGGGGTTTCTGTAATTGTTCTGTTGATGTACCAACCTATGGGGTTTTCTGTAATTGTTCTGTTGATGTACCAACCTATGGGGTTTTCTGTAATTGTTCTGTTGATGTACCAACCTATGGGGTTTTCTGTAATTGTTCTGTTGATGTACCAACCTATGGGGTTTCTGTAATTGTTCTGTTGATGTACCAACCTATGGGGTTTCTGTAATTGTTCTGTTGATGTACCAACCTATGGGGTTTCTGTAATTGTTCTGTTGATGTACCAACCTATGGGGTTTCTGTAATTGTTCTGTTGATGTACCAACCTATGGGGTTTCTGTAATTGTTCTGTTGATGTACCAACCTATGGGGTAATTGTTTTCTGTAATTGTTCTGTAATTGTTCTGTTGATGTACCAACCTATGGGGTTTCTGTAATTGTTCTGTTGATGTACCAACCTATGGGGTTTCTGTAATTGTTCTGTTGATGTACCAACCTATGGGGTTTTCTGTAATTGTTCTGTTGATGTACCAACCTATGGGGTTTTCTGTAATTGTTCTGTTGATGTACCAACCTATGGGGTTTTCTGTAATTGTTCTGTTGATGTACCAACCTATGGGGTTTCTGTAATTGTTCTGTTGATGGATTCACTACCATGCAATACCATGATTAGACTATTTGACTATTAATAGCACATTGTTTTGGAGGGGAAAGAGGAGGGGGGTCTATTGAGCATATAAGGTGATACATTGACGATATTAATTCAATAGAAGTTTGAGATTAGCCTACTAGCAATATGTAGGCTAAAAGTTGATCCTAGTCAAAAAAGGCAATTGCACAAAATACAATTTCCTCTCACTTCAATATGATGCTGTATTTATCATAATCCTTGATTAAAAACTGCACTGGGATACAAAAATATATAAACATGATATAAACAATTGTTATAACAATATTATTAACGTAATGCTGTGGTGGGAAAGTAATATATGATAATACTTGAGTAAACGTAAAGAGGTTTTAATAGAAAATGACTCAAGTAAAAATAATTCGCCATGTAAAATACTACTAGAGTGTACAGTCGTGTCATACTTGAGTAAAAGTAAATGCTATACATCAAAAGCCTTATATTAAGCAAACCCAGAAGGCACGATTATCGTTTTTTTAACGAAAGTCACATCAACACTCAGACATCTTTGACAAACGCAGTATTTGTGTTTAGTAAGTCCTCCAGATCCGAGGCAGTAGGGAAGAGACAACGCGTTATATTGATTGGTGCGTGAACGGGATCATAATTCTGTCCTGTCTTACCAGTACAAGTAAAACAAAAATAATTATAAAGTACAGTTATCCAAATTAAACGGCTTAAGTAATACTTTAAAGTGTTTTTACTTTAGTAGGCTACTTTACACCACTGACATAATGTGAAGGCTAACCCTACAGACTTCTCCCACCTTTAGAAAATAATGCAATATATACAACGTTATTATGAACGTATTTATATGCATATTAAACAGAACACAATGTTTTATTTTAACTGGGCCCTATAACAAATGAATACTGGTAAAAAACAGAAAAACTTACCCGTTGAGCAGTGCATGGAGTTAGTGATAATGAGATTGATTTAATTCCGTCCTCTGCAATAACACAATATTCTACACTTTGACTATCAAATCCATGCTTCAAAAGTATTGAAGCTGAACAGATCGGGTGTGATGCGTTCCGCCTCTACAAGAGCGGCGTCAGAGAACAGAGACTGTCAAGTGGACCTATATAGCAAATGGTCTTGGGTAAGCTGTTGGCGATGTTGCATGAGCGCTGCAAAACTATCAAAACCGTTTCTCTACCACCTCTCTCCCTGAATTATATTCAAGCGACCCCTAGTGGCGATTATTCGCAACATTGGCTGGTCTCGAGTGGCAGAAGAATCAGACAATTCGTTTAAACTTTGCCAGCAGCAGATTTATGACAATTCCATACATTACAACATTGTTACAGCATTTGATTTATAAAGTGGAGAAATAATAAAACAAAAACGCACACAAAACACACCACAGAGTACATTATGATGACATTGTGTAGGCTATAATATTACAACACTTAGATTTATAAAAAATTGAAGAATGAAACACACACATCTAGTGTTTCTTCATGACCAAACTGCTAATATATTTACATAGGTTACATATGAACATATTTATACAAAAACCCGCAGGACTATATGCATGTCATTAACCATACAGTCAGCTAATCAGTATCTGTCCGAGACAACTAAACTGTCTCCGAGCCACACAGATGTGTGTGTGACAGTATACTAGTCGCTCGGCAATCCTTTAGAAACATTTTCATATTGTTGTGTATAAAGAGGGTAATTAACATATCGGTGTGTATAAAGAGGCCAATTAACATATTGTTGTGTATAAAGAGGGTAATTAACATATCGGTGTGTATAAAGAGGGCAATTAACATATTGTTGTGTATAAAGAGGGTAATTAACATATTGTTGTGTGTAAAGAGGGTAATTAACATATTGTTGTGTGTAAAGAGGGTAATTAACATATCGGTGTGTATAAAGAGGGCAATTAACATATTATTGTGTATAAAGAGGGTAATTAACATATTGGTGTGTATAAAGAGGGTAATTAACATATTGTTGTGTATAAAGAGGGTAATTAACATATTGTTGTGTGTAAAGAGGGTAATTAACATATTGTTGTGTATAAAGAGGGTAATTAACATATTGTTGTGTATAAAGAGGGTAATTAACATATCGGTGTGTATAAAGAGGGCAATTAACATATTGTTGTGTATAAAGAGGGTAATTAACATATTGTTGTGTATAAAGAGGCCAATTAACATATTGTTGTGTGTAAAGAGGGTAATTAACATATCGGTGTGTGTAAAGAGGGTAATTAACATATTGTTGTGTATAAAGAGGGTAATTAACATATTGTTGTGTGTAAAGAGGGTAATTAACATATTGTTGTGTGTAAAGAGGGTAATTAACATATCGGTGTGTGTAAAGAGGGTAATTAACATATCGGTGTGTATAAAGAGGGTAATTAACATATCGGTGTGTGTAAAGAGGGTAATTAACATATCGGTGTGTAAAGAGGGTCTTTCACAGATTGTTGTGTATAAAGAGGCCAATTAACATATTGTTGTGTGTAAAGAGGGTAATTAACATATTTGTTTTATGAAGTATGTAAGTGACATGAGTAACATCAGAACAACGATGCAGGAATGCAACTCATTTGAATATGTGTTAGATTAGACCTCTGGATTTCAGGGTCATCATGTTGAGGGTTGAGGGTTCCTCATCATGGGCTGTGGGATTTGGGCTAAAGATTGATTGTCAAACTTACAAAAACAATGTCAAAGTAATACAGTATTTTCTCTTTGTCATCTGAACAGTAAAACTTACCTTCTCATTGTATGCCTCTGTTTGCGCCACAGTGCCACAGTTCCACAGCACACAGCAATGAGACACAGTGAACTCATCACTGCACCAATCCCTGTTGGCTTAACTGTGAAAGATGACAAAATGAGAATGGTACAATTCACACATAAGTGTCAGAGATTAGTTGTGGTTATTAGATGAATGACTTACCTCTGATCCTGTCACCATCAGTGACCTCAGGTACACCAAGCACAGAACATACAGAGACAGTACTTCAGAATGACACCAGCATGTTGATTGTTACTGTAGGCATGTATAGAACCATTTCTCACCAGGAAATGAAGCTTGAGTTCTAGCTGGAATAACCATGGATACGTTTTTGGTGACACCTCCAGAGAACAGTGACACCATACAGCCAACCCTGGTGTCTTTGTCAGGTAGACTGAATGCTGCCAGCGTAAAAGTTATGGTGACAGTGACAGTTCCATTGAGATGGGTGACATTGGCCATTGTGGAATTTTCTAGAATGTCTGTGTTGTCCCAGGGAATTATAGGAACAGGTCGTGCAGTAGCAGAACAGGACAGAGTGGTGTGACTGTTGTTGGTTTGTGTGATGAGGAGTGAGGGTTCATACAGCTCTACAGGAAAACAACAAAAAGTTCACAGTTAATGTATATACTATAATGTTTTCATGCACATCACATGGTCAAATTGATCTATGATGTTTGGAGGCCATTGTTCCTGTGTTAAAGGGATATTTACACATTGCTCCTGTGTTAAAGGGATATTACACATTGCTCCTGTATTAAAGGGATATTACACATTGCTCCTGTGTTAAAGGGATATTTACACATTGCTCCTGTGTTAAAGGGATATTTACACATTGCTCCTGTATTAAAGGGATATTACACATTGCTCCTGTGTTAAAGGGATATTTACACATTGCTCCTGTGTTAAAGGGATATTTACACATTGCTCCTGTGTTAAAGGGGTATTACATATTCTTCCTATGTGAAAGGGATATTACACATTGCTCCTGTGTTAAAGGGATATTTACACATTGCTCCTGTGTTAAAGGGATATTTACACATTGCTCCTGTGTTAAAGGGATATTTACACATTGCTCCTGTGTTAAAGGGATATTTACACATTGCTCCTGTGTTAAAGGGATATTTACACATTGCTCCTGTGTTAAAGGGGTATTACATATTCTTCCTATGTGAAAGGGATATTACACATTGTTCCTGTGTTAAAGGGATATTACACATTGTTCCTGTTAAAAAGGGACATTACACATTGTTTAAGACCTCCGAAGTAGCCTTATGTTAAGTGACTGTCCCACTGGATGTCATAAGGTGAATGCACCAATTTGTAAGTCGCTCTGGATAAGAGTGTCTGCTAAATGACTTAAATGTAAATGTAAATGAATCCACATTATATGCCTGAACCCCAAATGGATGGAAAAGATGAGCACAGCAGATCTGTAATGGACTTGCTGCTTATCTTCTCCATTGATTTGGGAGTCTGTCAAATAGCTGAATCAGCAAACAAGATGGCCTAGAACATGGACTTATCTCAGCTGAAATCTATGTTTAAAAGGTCTGAAAACATATTGACAAACTTACACTAGACTTTGGAGTGGTAGTGTCCCTTCAATCCCCTCTTCCCCAACCCAACGTAATATGATTTTTACCATTTACATGGAGGCAGGTGGTTCCACTGACTGGTCCATCTGGAAAGGTGTTAAACAGACACTTGTAGCAGGACTCGTCTCCTCTTGACACTCCTCTGATGACGATAGAGCAGTTCTGCAGACCCTCGTCTTCAAACTCCACGTTCCTCTGAAAAGGTGGGTTGACTACTGGTCCAAATCGGTTGCTATAGGAGCCAATGTTTTTTTGCCCGTGTCATTTTTTTCCCAGGTGACTTGCAGCACGTCTTTGGGTGTCATGAGCTCACAGGTTAAGACTGCATCTTCTCCCAGGGTTGCTGTGACAACCTGCTGTGTTCTCACCAGATGAGAGAGCCCTGCATGAAGAGAGTTACACATGACTTAAAACTACTACAACACACACACTTCTAGGATGTGCGTACAGCCCAGTACATCACTGGAGCCGAGCTCCCAGCCATCCAGGACATCTATACCAGGCAGCGTCAGAAGGCCCCAATTTTTTTTTGAAAGACTCCAGCCACAGACTGTTCTCTCTGCTACCGCACGGCAAGCGGTACCAATGCACCAAGTCTGGAACCAACAGGACCCGTAACTACTTCTACCGCCAAGCCACAGACTGTTCTCTCTGCTACCGCACAGCAAGCGGTACCAATGCACCAAGTCTGGAACCAACAGGACCCGTAACTACTTCTACCGCCGTGCCATAAGACTTCTAAACAAGACTGCTAAATATCTAATCAAATGGCTACCCGGACTACCTGCAATGACCCTTTCTTGCACTGACTATGCACACACACAGGACTCCACCCACACATACTGACACCCCAACACACACAGGACTCCACCCACACATATTTACAGACACCCCAACATAAACACACACACACAGGACTCCACCCACACCTCTCTTTTAAAAAGCATGTGAAAAAGGTAATTCAAATAACTAAATTCAATCTAGCTAATTTCCGATTTATACGAAATTGTTTGACTACAGAGGTAGCAAAACTGTACTTCAAATCTATGATACTCCCCCACTTAACATACTGCTTGACTAGTTGGGCCCAAGCTTGCTGTACAACATTAAAACCTATTCAGTCTGTCTACAAACAGGCTCTCAAAGTGCTTGATAGGAAGCCCAATAGCCATCATCATTGTCACATCCTTAGAAAACATGAGCTCTTGAGTTGGGAAAATCTTGTGCAATACACCGACGCATGTCTTGTATTCAAGATCCTAAATGGCCTGGCTCCCCCTCCACTCAATATTTTTGTTAAACAGAAAACCCAGACATATGGCAGCAGATCCACAAGGTCTGCCATGAGAGGTGACTGTATAGTTCCCCTAAGGAAAAGCACCTTTAGTAAATCTGCATTCTCTGTGAGAGCTTCCCATGTCTGGAATACACTGCCATCAGACACACATAACTACACCACATATCACACTTTCACAAAATGCTTGAAGACATGGCTAAAGGTCAATCAGATTTGTGAACATGGTCCCTAGCTGTGTGCTGCCGCTTTCCATGTTGTCTGTAGCTTGTGAGGTATGGAAACACTGTTGCTTTTATGAATTTTGTCTTGCTGCTTTTTGTTCTATGTTGCTCTGTCTGTATGCTATGTCTTGCTTGTCCTATGTTGCTATGTCTATGGTGCTATTGTCTATATTGTAATTGTTTTTAATAACCTGCCCAGGGACTGCGGTTGAAAATTAGCCGGCTGGCTAAAACCGGCACTTTTACTGAAACGTTGATTAATGTGCACTGTCCCTGTAAAATTAAAAATAAACTAAACACATACTGACACCCCAACACACACACACACACACACACTGGACTCCACCCACACATACTGACACCCCAACACACACAGGACTCCACCCACACATATTTACAGACACCCCAACAAACACACACACAGGACTCCACCCACACAGTCACATCCTTACACTGACATCCCAACACACACACACACACACACATACACTGCTGCTACTGTCTATCCTGTTGCCTAGTCACTTTACCCCAATTACCTTGTACCCTGCACATTGACTGTTGTGGTATTCCTGTTATTCACTGTGGATGTATTCCTTGTGTCACTATTCTTTCTTATGAATCTTATCTTAAACTCTGCATTGTTGGAAAATTACAGTTAAGTAAGCATTTAATTGTTAGTCTACACCTATTGTCTACGAAGCATGTGACAAATACAATTAGATTTTATACAATATTAGATTTTAATATTTTTAATAGATTTTAACAATTAGATTTTATACAATTTTATACAATTTTATACAATATAGTGGTGTAGTACTCAGAATGGCCAGAAGGGGGAGTACAGAACTAGTCTATAATATAGTCTAGGTACAGTAGGAGGACGTTATGAATGAAGGGGCTTTTAAACTGACTGCAGTATGGGTTCATGTGTTGAATTATTAAAGTTGAATTTACACCCAGAGAAAGTTATGTTAATATATATAATAATAATATATGCCATTTAGCAGACGCTTTTATCCAAAGCGACTTACAGTCATGTGTGCATACATTCTACGTATGTTATGTAGAGGTGCTGACTAACGGCGAATAAACTTTAAGCTATAAAAAATAAAGATTTGCACACTCCATACATACATTTATTGGGCAAATCACCAATGTTTCGGCATCACTGTGCCTTTTTCAGGGTAATGTCATGAATGCTTGAACCAGGTTACGTAGACAAACAGTGCAATTAGTGCAACCAATGACAAAAGTGAGGAGTGTGTGATAATTATTAAGTTAATTAGAATGAATTGAGTGAAACTGTTTTTTTTAAACAATCGTTTATAGCATATTGAATATACACTGCTCAAAAAAATAAAGGGAACACTAAAATAACACATCCTAGATCTGAATGAATTAAATATTCTTATTAACTACTTTTTTTCTTTACATAGTTGAATGTGCTGACTGACAACAAAATCACACAAAAATTATCAATGGAAATCAATTTTATTGTTGTCAATCTGTCTGGTGGCCACAGATGTGTTTAACCCTGCACAACTGACTGTATGGTAGACCATTATAGAGGGGAAGGATACTGTAGGCACATAGCAGGGGATTGTGGTCTGTGGGCTTTGTGTAGAAGTCTGTGGGCTTTGTGTAGAAGTCTGTGGGCTTTGTGTAGAAGTCTGTAGGCTTTGTGTAGAAGTCTGTGGGCTTTGTGTAGAAGTCTGTGGGCTTTGTGTAGAAGTCTGTGGGCTTTGTGTAGAAGTCTGTGGGCTTTGTGAAGAATGCTTTGTGTAGAATCCTTCTGTGTGTAATGCATCCTTTGATGATCCATAAGTCCAGGTAGTTTATTTGTCTCTCATCAGTCTGCATGGTGAATTTGAGGTAGTCGGGGCTCTTGTTTAATAGAGTTTGGAATTTATTTAGTTCCTGCTGACTTCCATCCCAGAAAAGGAAGACAGCATCTAGGTCTCTTTTCCATAGGAAAGTAGGGGGTGCGTCTCTGTTTTGTAAAGGAGTGCTTCCTAAAATTGTCCCACATACAGGTTTGCATAGTTGGGAAGAAAAGGAGGAGCCCATGGCTACACCCCGAATTTGAAGGAAAAAGTCTGACTCAAAGATCGTCGTTTTTGGATAATACCAGTTCAGTAAGATGCAATCATTGGATGGAGCCAGCATTGCACAAAATAACAGTTTTAAACATATATTCAATACAACATTTCACATAAATAGTCAGCAATTCATTAAATTAATTATTTTCAGGCCCTGGCTGGACCTTAGATGCTTCAAACCAGTTCGCATTATCATGTTGAATTAAAATTTTCCTCATTGTGCCAATTTCGAAGTGCCTGTCAAATGCAGTACTTTATCAATAAAACAAATTCAACATGCCTTCGGGGAGAGCTATCAGCAGAACAAACAGGTAGATGTGAGGAGCCATGGTAAAAATGTATTCTGTAGGGATCGAATAAGCAGCAGAGATGATCCGTGTCTGACCATTTGTGTACTCTTACACATGGTGCCGAGCTTAGTTGTCTGGTTGGTGTTGCGGGTTAATTATGAAACTCCGCATCCAATTCATTTTCAATGGAAGGGAAGCGGCGACGGCTTGGGAGGCGGTGAAAAATAAAAACTTTCCCCAACTTTGACGCAAATCACCAGCGGCGACCGCTGGGCGATGACCAATCATATCGAGTGGTTTCCATGACGAATATGACGCTATGCAACTCAAGGCTGGAGACTTTCTTCAGTAAAGATGTCTTGCAAAAATACTAGGAAGTGATAACGTATCATGCATGTACAGTTGAGAGGAATATGTTAGTTAATGTAGAGACTAACGATTATGCATATGCTTTTGTCATGGAGTTAATTTACGAAAATCGTGATTTAGCAAGCTAGCTGGCTAGCTTTATGGGTGTTGTGACATGAGTAGGAAATTGTAATACTGGTTGTTTAATGTTTTAGGGACTCCTGAAACAACCAGTAAACCAGGCGGTCGTCTTGTGAAACAGTGGGTGTAAAGAATCTAGCGAGCTAAAGCATTTACTGCAAATTTAATGTACACATTTTGTAAGCTTTCCTTGCTAATATTTGCCATGTAATGCAGATGAAGTAACGTACATAGCGAACTGTTTTCTTGCTTATTGTGCAGTAGAGGATAAAAATACACGTATGCCTACGGATGTGTAGCTAGCTGTGTCTGCATGTTTGTATTACAATTATACACTTAAACAGTGTTTACCAATCTTGGTACCGGGACATCAAATGGTTACACATTGTAACTATGCAATAGACTAGAAACAGGATTTAACTAGTTAAAGGCGGATTTGTAAATACAGAAATATACTTTTTTTAAACAATACACTACACTTCCTATGCATCATGTAAGTACTCTAAAACAGGTACATCTCAATATTTAATTTCCTTCATCTGCATTGATCTGATAAACACAGGATAAGTGTACTATTTAATCAAATGAGACTTAATTTCAGCCAGTAGAGAATGTGAATAGAGAATATTATCGCAGTTAATCACAATTACATAATAGTGTCTTTAGTGGTTTCTCCTAACTAGCCTTGGGCCACTAGTTGGCCTGAAGGTTCTCTTAAGAGCGGCGGAGGTGGTGATGACGGTACTTGGGATTGGCATCCTCTCTAACATCAAAACATACCTGTAAATGAGAGACAAAGCATGATTATGCCTTGTGTTTTTTCTATTCTAATACTGACGGTCATCATAAAAATCAAGAGGTGAAATGACAAACTGACCTTGGATCATTAACTCTGGGACTTCTACATTTCTATCTGTATTTCAATGTAAAACATCTCTTTAATAGTACTTCCTGTTGACCCGACCAAGTGACCTCTCACCTCTGATCATGCTGTGCCGTCTATGTAGCCTGTTCAGATGCGGGAGGGGTTTACCGACACAGCTGATATAACCGAGAGTATGAAGTGAAGAAGAGAGACTGTTATTGAGAAGATAGGGTCTTCCAGCCATGTGGAGGATTGCCTGGTTGCCAAAGTGTGTTTGTCACCAGAGCGGTTAGAGCATATTACTATTTACCTGGGAATAAATACATTAAACAGAAAATTTATGAAACTATTTTACCATTTAATAACTAGACCTTCGTGCAAACTTGCTATGCTGAATTCTTGACACACAATCAAACATGCTGCTTGCTATATGCTGCAAGCACGCCTACAAGCGAGCCAATCTGGGAGGCCGGAGTGGCACATGGAAATTTACTGCGTACTAAATGTACAATTCAAAAAAAAAAAATGCTCAATGTTCTCCATAGTAAAAGTAAAATGTACTGTCAGTATCATACACAGTTGCTGGTCCCAGGGAACCAACATCACGTTTTGTACCAGCAGAGGGAGCACATGACTAAGGAAATTACAATTAAAAATGGGTATCTAAAGAAGCTTTCCACTGAGCTGAAATAAATAAATTAGGAATAAAATATTACATTCACAGAAAAAAATGTAAAGTCAAAAAAACGATTACTCTAATATCGCTCCTCTTTCAGTAAGTAAACAGTAGCACAATTAATATATCTGACCGACCAAAAGGTACATAAGAGCGTCTGCTAAATGACTTAAATGTAAATGTAAATGTACAGACAGTGAACCCAGTCACACTACGTCGCTAATTCCAATGTGACATCTACTGTAAAAGCCGAAATTCAGACACTAGCCAGGCTCAGACCAACATGGAAGAGTTGCAGTTGTTTATAAAAACGTTTTTCTTTATAATGTGGAAATAAACATGTTTCCAACCCCCATATCACACACTCACAAACTTAAATCATATGAGTGTACAATCAATTAGTGAGAGAGTGCCTGAAACATAACATTAATTTGTATAGATCTGTATGAATCATAGCAAAATTGCTTCCTGTTTCAGTCATGTCTTTGGTCACGTTTGGGTGAGTAAAAAACAACTAATGATTGGTTGACAATATAGCCTCCCACCATGCAGGCTATTGCAGCAGGATGAAGTTGGTGAAGGGTAACTGCAAAAACGTTTAAGTTAATGCAGTCGACATGTAGGCGAAAGTCAGATCATTTTGATCCCCATAATGCAACACACTTCGATTTGGTGATGGTCACCGACTTAACAAATGTCATCTGCTTGATTGCACCCTGTGTGTTCGAGATGGCGACGATGAGTATGATGTGTCTCCTCTAACGCCCCCTTCCCTGAAAATCTCACTTATCTTCATGTACTCCAGTAATAACTGGTTGGTAAATTTTTTTTGCCGCTAAACAGTCTCCATATATACTTCCATTAATTTTTTAAAAATCTGGTACTGGGGACCTTCAGACGAGTCTTGTGAGCGTCCTAGAGCAGAGCAAATCAACCAACATGTAAGTGTTCGTGAGAGTCTCACCTTTCCACCGAGGTCTAACCTTTCCACCTTTCATATTAGTGTGTTGCCAAAACTGTTCAAATTCTATAGACAGAGGTTGGCAGATCAGCTGTACCAATCCAAGACGTCCCAAAGCAAAACGGAGAACATGAGAGTCTCATCTTTCCATAGAGGGGTCCTAATCATTTGTAGGCCAAACCATTCAGACTACTGACGGTTTTGTGAGAAGACTTTTTGGGATGTCTCATGGTCTGACAAACATTGCTTCAAACATCTGAAAACACAATGTTTTTGGTTTAATAAAAATATATTTCATAGTGGTTTAGATTATTCTCTACACTAACCATTGCTTGTTTAGTCACAAACAGAAATTAGGTGAACTACTAGAATTTTAGCAACCAGGAAATAGGTATTTCTGCATATTGCACCTTTAATAAAGTGTAGAATTGCAGGAAAATTGTTAAAATGCAAAAAATGTCTAGCCAAACAACTTTCTTGACAGACATGGGATTCGAACCAGCAACCCTCCAGTTGCTGGCCTGCCTCCTCTACACCAACCGGTCAATCGCGATCGAATGGTCAATCTCCAAGGCATTCCTAGTCGATCACCAAACATTTCTGTAAAAAAAACTGTGATAAAGCCTTGCCTTCCTATTTTTTTTCTTCATTTCACACTGATGGCGGTAGGTGCACTTGATTCAGCAGCCCTAGAAGGTAGAACTCCACCTACCAGGCAGGCCCAAAGAGCAAATCAAGTGCACCTAGAGGACTACCGCTGTCCAATCAGATAGCTCAGATCACCGTGTCTGCAGTTTCCTTGACTCAGAAAAGGTTGTTGACCACTGCTCTAGGTTAACTACAGTTTTACCAGAGCAGTCTAGTCATCAGATAAGGAGCGCCACCTGTAAGTATCTTTCTGACTGCGTATCCTTCCTGGATTTGGAGTCAGCATATTTGTTTATTAGAATCCCCATTAGCTTTTGCAGAGGCAGCAGCTACTCTTCCTGGGGTCTGCAAAAAAACACAAAACATGTAACAAAGTACTGAAAGGCAAGGACAGTCACACACATTTTTTAAAAGCATAACCCTGAGGTTGTGAGTGGTCAGAGTACTGTAATAAACCTCCAGCCCAGATCGTTCCTCTTTCATTTGACTCTTTTCTACAGTAAACCCGACTCAGACCTCCTGTTGGGCCACATAGCTAAGCTACTTGGTACAATTATAGAATGTTTTTCAATTGTGGGAACAAAGTCATGATGCAACAAAGTAATGAATCTCCTTGGCATGACGGGCATGACCACGACCCCTAACACCGGAGAGAGACTCAGGACCAGCATCGGGGGAACTTCCTGCTGACTCAATTACCAGAATCGCACATACTTTGGGCATCTGAGAAGCATGTGGTGAAAACTGTAAACCTCTATGACACACATACTACTGTAATAGATTTCAAATCTCTAAATAAAATCCTCACACTATTCCCATAACATGGAGTCATCATTTCCCACATTGTAAAACGTTTAATTATGTAAATTGACTGAAATGTATGCTGCTATTATTGTTACAGTTGTATTTTATGTTCTTATCTTTTAGGCCTATGAATTAAGTGTAGGCATGTTTAGCTTCTGGGGTGGAGCATTAGCAGGCAATTGGTTTGGAACTTGCTATGGTTATTAAAGTACTCTGGCCAGGCCCAACATCAGGGTTATACATTAAAACATTAAAAATACAAATACAAATAAAAAAAAGGGCATCAAAAATACATCAAAACACAGCAATCATTCAACAAACAACAATTATCCATGACCCAGGCCGTCTACTTTATTCTCTTGCATCGTCTGATTGTGTCCAGAATTTTCTATCCATACCTTTTTATTGTTGTGCCACCGAGTGTTTGCTACTTGTTCTGTACCTTATACCTCATATGCTAGAAATGCTACATTAATTGATAAAAGAAAGATGTATACTTCAGAAAGTGTATTGTCTGTCTTCAGTGTCTGTGTTTCTAGATTTAAACATTGAGATGCAGCTGGAGTCATCCTCTGGTTGAGTGAGTCAGCTTCACATGTATCAATGTCACCACAGTAACACAAGACCTCACCAGCCAACCAGAATATGAGGCAGGTACTTCCCAAGATATAATGAAAATGTTTTGTTCAGATTAAAAACACCTTGCTGCTCCATTTCTCCTTTCAGGGGGTTCTATGGGAACTACACACATCCATTTGGCACCATACAGTGTTTTGACACTGTAAACTCTGACACATGCATACCCTGAGGGTCCGTGTCAGCTGTGGTGCAGCATCATACTGTATTTCCTGATGGACCTGTGAATCGAACCAGCAACCATCTAGTTACTGGTCCACCTCTCTAACTCTAGGCTACCTACAGTTCTACCAGATGACTCAGTACACATTTCAACACAATCACAGGATATCAAAGTTTACAGTAGCTTAGTCATCAGATAAGGAGTGGCTACTGTAAGTATCATTCTGACAGATAAGGAGTGGCTACTGTAAGTATCATTCTGACAGATAAGGAGTGGCTACTGTAAGTATCATTCTGACAGATAAGGAGTGGCTACTGTAAGTATCATTCTGACAGATAAGGAGTGGCTACTGTAAGTATCATTCTGACAGATAAGGAGTGGCTACTGTAAGTATCATTCTGACAGATAAGGAGTGGCTACTGTAAGTATCATTCTGACAGATAAGGAGTGGCTACTGTAAGTATCATTCTGACAGATAAGGAGTGGCTACTGTAAGTATCATTCTGACAGATAAGGAGTGGCTACTGTAAGTATCATTCTGACAGATAAGGAGTGGCTACTGTAAGTATCATTCTGACAGATAAGGAGTGGCTATTGTAAGTATCATTCTGACAGATAAGGAGTGGCTACTGTAAGTATCATTCTGACAGATAAGGAGTGGCTACTGTAAGTATCATTCTGACAGATAAGGAGTGGCTACTGTAAGTATCATTCTGACAGATAAGGAGTGGCTACTGTAAGTGTCATTCTGACAGATAAGGAGTGGCTACTGTAAGTATCATTCTGACAGATAAGGAGTGGCTACTGTAAGTATCATTCTGACTAGAGGTCTTCCATGACAGATTAATTAGGGCCTATTTCAAGTTTTCATAACAATCGGAAATTGGTATTTTTGGACACCGATTTTGCAGATTTTTTTTTTACACCTTTATTTAATCTTTATTTAATTTGGTAAGTCAGTTAAGAACACATTCTTATTTTCAATGACGGCCTAGGAACGGTGGGTTAACTGCCTCGTTCAGGTGCAGAATGACAGATTTTCACCTTGTCGGCTCGGGGGATCCAATCTTGCAAAATTACAGTTAACTAGTCCAACGCAATAACGACCTGCCTCTTGTTGCACTCCACAAGGAGACTTGTGCCTGTTACACGAATGCAGTAAGCCAAGGTAAATTGCTTGCGAGCATTAAACTAGTCTTATAAAAAACAATCAATCAATCATAATCACTAGTTAACTACACATGGTTGATGATATTACTAGATATTATCTAGCGTGTCCTGCGTTGCGTATAATCTGACTGAGCATACAAGTATCTAAGTATCTGACGAAGCGGTGGTAGGCAGAAGCAGGCGCATAAACATAATTCAAACAGCATTTATTTGCGTTTTGCCAGCAGCTCTTCGTTGTGCGTCAAGCATTGCGCTGTTTATGACTTCAAACCTATCAACTCCCGAGATGAGGCTGGTGTGACCGAAGTGAAATGGCTAGCTAGTTAGCGCGCGCTAATAGCGTTTCAAACGTCACTCGCTCGTAGTTCTTTGACTTTGTGCGATTAATTTACCAGCTATGAAACAAAACGGGAGAAATACTCTGAAAACAGCTGATGCAGCATTTATTTAACTATACATGTGATCAGTATAGTTCCCCTAAGGAAAAGCACCTTTAGTAAATCTGCATTCTCTGTGAGAGCTTCCCATGTCTGGAATACACTGCCATCAGACACACATAACTACACCACATATCACACTTTCACAAAATGCTTGAAGACATGGCTAAAGGTCAATCAGATTTGTGAACATGGTCCCTAGCTGTGTGCTGCCGCTTTCCATGTTGTCTGTAGCTTGTGAGGTATGGAAACACTTTGTTGCTTTTATGAATTTTGTCTTGCTGCTTTTTGTTCTATGTTGCTCTGTCTGTATGCTATGTCTTGCTTGTCCTATGTTGCTATGTCTATGGTGCTATTGTCTATATTGTAATTGGTTTTAATAACCTGCCCAGGGACTGCGGTTGAAAATTAGCCGGCTGGCTAAAACCGGCACTTTTACTGAAACGTTGATTAATGTGCACTGTCCCTGTAAAAATAAAATAAACTAAACACATACTGACACCCCAACACACACACACACACACACACACACTGGACTCCACCCACACATACTGACACCCCAACACACACTGGACTCCACCCACACATATTTACAGACACCCCAACAAACACACACACAGGACTCCACCCACACAGTGACATCCTTACACTGACATCCCAACACACACACACACACACACACACACACATACACTGCTGCTACTGTCTATCCTGTTGCCTAGTCACTTTACCCCAATTACCTTGTACCCTGCACATTGACTGTTGTGGTATTCCTGTTATTCACTGTGGATGTATTCCTTGTGTCACTATTCTTTCTTATGAATCTTATCTTAAACTCTGCATTGTTGGAAAATTACAGTTAAGTAAGCATTTAATTGTTAGTCTACACCTATTGTCTACGAAGCATGTGACAAATACAATTAGATTTTATACAATATGGTGGTGTAGTACTCAGAATGGCCAAAAGGGAGAGTACAGAACTAGTCTATAATATAGTCTAGGTACAGTAGGAGGACGTTATGAATGAAGGGGCTTTTAAACTGACTGCAGTATGGGTTCATGTGTTGAATTATTAAAGTTGAATTTACACCCAGAGAAAGTTATGTTATGTAGAGGTGCTGACTAACGGCGAATAAACTTTAAGCTATAAAAAATAAAGAGTTGCACACTCCATACATACATTTATTGGGCAAATCACCAATGTGTTGGCATCACTGTGCCTTTTTCAGGGTAATGTCATGAATGCTTGAACCAGGTTACGTAGACAAACAGTGCAATTAGTGCAACCAATGACAAAAGTGAGGAGTGTGTGATAATTATTAAGTTAATTAGAATGAATTGAGTAAAACTGTTAAAAAAAACAATCGTTTATAGCATATTGAATATACACTGCTCAAAAAAATAAAGGGAACACTAAAATAACACATCCTAGATCTGAATGAAATATTCTTATTAACTACTTTTTTTCTTTACATAGTTGAATGTGCTGACTGACAACAAAATCACAAAACTTATCAATGGAAATCAATTTTATTGCTGTCAATCTGTCTGGTGGCCACAGATGTGTTTAACCCTGCACAACTGACTGTATGGTAGACCATTATAGAGGGGAAGGATACTGCCCGCACATAGCAGGGGATTGTGGTCTGTGGGCTTTGTGTAGAAGTCTGTGGGCTTTGTGTAGAAGTCTGTGTGTAATGCATCCTTCTCTTTGATGATCCATAAGTCCAGGTAGTTTATTTGTCTCTCATCAGTCTGCATGGTGAATTTGAGGTATTCGGGGCTCTTGTTTAATAGAGTTTGGAATTTATTTAGTTCCTGCTGACTTCCTTCCCAGAGCACAAAGACAGCATCTAGGTCTCTTTTCCATAGGAAAGTAGGGGGTGCGTCTCTGTTTTGTAAAGGAGTGCTTCCTAAAATTGTCCCACATACAGGTTTGCATAGTTGGAAGGAAAAGGAGGAGCCCATGGCTACACCCCGAATTTGAAGGAAAAAGTCTGACTCAAAGATCGTCGTTTTTGGATAATACCAGTTCAGTAAGATGCAATCATTGGACGGAGCCAGCATTGCACAAAATAACAGTTTTAAACATATATTCAATACAACATTTCACATAAATAGTAAGCAATTCATTAAATTAATTATTTTCAGGCCCTGGCTGGACCTTAGATGCTTCAATCCAGTTCGCATTATCATGTTGAATTAAAATTTTCCTCATTGTGCCAATTTCGAAGTGCCTGTCAAATGCAGTACTTTATCAATAAAACAAATTCAACATGCCTTCGGGGAGAGCTATCAGCAGAACAAACAGGTAGATGTGAGGAGCCATGGTAAAAATGTATTCTGTAGGGATCGAATAAGCAGCAGAGATGATCCGTGTCTGACCATTTGTGTACTTACACATGGTGCCGAGCTTAGTTGTCTGGTTGGTGTTGCGGGTTAATTATGAAACTCCGCATCCAATTCATTTTCAATGGAAGGGAAGCGGCGACCGCTTGGGAGGCGGTGAAAAATAAAAACTTTCCCCAACTTTGACGCAAATCACCAGCGGCGACCGCTGGGCGATGACCAATCATATCGAGTGGTTTCCATGACGAATATGACGCTATGCAACTCAAGGCTGGAGACTTTCTTCAGTAAAGATGTCTTGCAAAAATACTAGGAAGTGATAACGTATCATGCATGTACAGTTGAGAGGAATATGTTAGTTAATGTAGAGACTAACGATTATGCATATGCTTTTGTCATGGAGTTAATTTACGAAAATCGTGATTTAGCAAGCTAGCTGGCTAGCTTTATGGGTGTTGTGACATGAGTAGGAAATTGTAATACTGGTTGTTTAATGTTTTAGGGACTCCTGAAACAACCAGTAAACCAGGCGGTCGTCTTGTGAAACAGTGGGTGTAAAGAATCTAGCGAGCTAAAGCATTTACTGCAAATTTAATGTACACATTTTGTAAGCTTTCCTTGCTAATATTTGCCATGTAATGCAGATGAAGTAACGTACATAGCGAACTGTTTTCTTGCTTATTGTGCAGTAGAGGATAAAAATACACGTATGCCTACGGATGTGTAGCTAGCTGTGTCTGCATGTTTGTATTACAATTATACACTTAAACAGTGTTTACCAATCTTGGTACCGGGACATCAAATGGTTACACATTGTAACTATGCAATAGACTAGAAACAGGATTTAACTAGTTAAAGGCGGATTTGTAAATACAGAAATATACTTTTTTTAAACAATACACTACACTTCCTATGCATCATGTAAGTACTCTAAAACAGGTACATCTCAATATTTAATTTCCTTCATCTGCATTGATCTGATAAACACAGGATAAGTGTACTATTTAATCAAATGAGACTTAATTTCAGCCAGTAGAGAATGTGAATAGAGAATATTATCGCAGTTAATCACAATTACATAATAGTGTCTTTAGTGGTTTCTCCTAACTAGCCTTGGGCCACTAGTTGGCCTGAAGGTTCTCTTAAGAGCGGCGGAGGTGGTGATGACGGTACTTGGGATTGGCATCCTCTCTAACATCAAAACATACCTGTAAATGAGAGACAAAGCATGATTATGCCTTGTGTTTTTTCTATTCTAATACTGACGGTCATCATAAAAATCAAGAGGTGAAATGACAAACTGACCTTGGATCATTAACTCTGGGACTTCTACATTTCTATCTGTATTTCAATGTAAAACATCTCTTTAATAGTACTTCCTGTTGACCCGACCAAGTGACCTCTCACCTCTGATCATGCTGTGCCGTCTATGTAGCCTGTTCAGATGCGGGAGGGGTTTACCGACACAGCTGATATAACCGAGAGTATGAAGTGAAGAAGAGAGACTGTTATTGAGAAGATAGGGTCTTCCAGCCATGTGGAGGATTGCCTGGTTGCCAAAGTGTGTTTGTCACCAGAGCGGTTAGAGCATATTACTATTTACCTGGGAATAAATACATTAAACAGAAAATTTATGAAACTATTTTACCATTTAATAACTAGACCTTCGTGCAAACTTGCTATGCTGAATTCTTGACACACAATCAAACATGCTGCTTGCTATATGCTGCAAGCACGCCTACAAGCGAGCCAATCTGGGAGGCCGGAGTGGCACATGGAAATTTACTGCGTACTAAATGTACAATTCAAAAAAAAAAAATGCTCAATGTTCTCCATAGTAAAAGTAAAATGTACTGTCAGTATCATACACAATTGCTGGTCCCAGAGAACCAACATCACGTTTTGTACCAGCAGAGGGAGCACATGACTAAGGAAATTACAATAAAAAATGGGATCTAAAGAAGCTTTCCACTGAGCTGAAATAAATTAGGAATAAAATATTACATTCACAGAAAAAATGTAAAGTCAAAAAAACGATTACTCTAATATCGCTCCTCTTACAGTAAGTAAACAGTAGCACAATTAATATATCTGACCGACCAAAAGGTACATAAGAGCGTCTGCTAAATGATTTAAATGTAAATGTAAATGTACAGACAGTGAACCCAGTCACACTACGTCGCTAATTCCAATGTGACATCTACTGTAAAAGCCGAAAGTCAGACACTAGCCAGGCTCAGACCAACATGGAAGAGTTGCCGTTGTTTATAAAAAGTTTCTTTATAATGTGGAAATAAACATGTTTCCAACCCCCATATCACACACTCACAAACTTAAATCATATGAGTGTACAATCAATTAGTGAGAGAGTACCTGAAACATAACATTAATTTGTATAGATCTGTATGAATCATAGCAAAATTGCTTCCTGTTTCAGTCATGTCTTTGGTCACGTTTGGGTGAGTAAAAAACAACTAATGATTGGTTGACAATAGAGCCTCCCACCATGCAGGCTATTGCAGCAGGATGAAGTTGGTGAAGGGTAACTGCAAAAACGTTTAAGTTAATGCAGTCGACATGTAGGCGAAAGTCAGATCATTTTGATCCCCATAATGCAACACACTTCGATTTGGTGATGGTCACCGACTTAACAAATGTCATCTGCTTGATTGCACCCTGTGTGTTCGAGATGGCGACGATGAGTATGATGTGTCTCCTCTAACGCCCCCTTCCCTGAAAATCTCACTTATCTTCATGTACTCCAGTAATAACTGGTTGGTAAAAATTTTTTGCCGCTAAACAGTCTCCATATATACTTCCATTAATTTTTTAAAAATCTGGTACCGGGGACCTTCAGACGAGTCTTGTGAGCGTCCTAGAGCAGAGCAAATCAACCAACATGTAAGTGTTCGTGAGAGTCTCACCTTTCCACCGAGGTCTCACCTTTCCACCTTTCATATTAGTGTGTTGCCAAAACTGTTCAAACTCTATAGACAGAGGTTGGCAGATCAGCTGTACCAATCCAAGACGTCCCAAAGCAAAACGGAGATCATGAGAGTCTCATCTTTCCATAGAGGGGTCCTAATCATTTGTAGGCCAAACCATTCAGACTACTGACGGTTTTGTGAGAAGACTTTTTGGGATGTCTCATGGTCTGACAAACATTGCTTCAAACATCTGAAAACACAATGTTTTTGGTTTAATAAAAATATATTTCACAGTGGTTTAGATTATTCTCTACACTAACCATTGCTTGTTTAGTCACAAACAGAAATTAGGTGAACTACTAGAATTTTAGCAACCAGGAAATAGGTATTTCTGTATATTGCACCTTTAATAAAGTGTAGAATTGCAGGAAAATTGTTAAAATGCAAAAAATGTCTAGCCAAACATCTTTCTTGACAGACATGGGATTCGAACCAGCAACCCTCCAGTTGCTGGCCTGCCTCCTCTACACCAACCGGTCAATCGCGATCGAATGGTCAATCTCCAAGGCATTCCTAGTCGATCACCAAACATTTCTGTAAAAAAAACTGTGATAAAGCCTTGCCTTCCTATTTTTTTTCTTCATTTCACACTGATGGCGGTAGGTGTACTTGATTCAGCAGCCCTAGAAGGTAGAACTCCACCTACCAGGCAGGCCCAAAGAGCAAATCAAGTGCACCTATAGGACTACCGCTGTCCAATCAGATAGCTCAGATCACCGTGTCTGCAGTTTCCTTGACTCAGAAAAGGTTGTTGACCACTGCTCTAGGTTAACTACAGTTTTACCAGAGCAGTCTAGTCATCAGATAAGGAGCGCCTCCTGTAAGTATCTTTCTGACTGCGTATCCTTCCTGGATTTGGAGTCAGCATATTTGTTTATTAGAATCCCCATTAGCTTTTGCAGAGGCAGCAGCTACTCTTCCTGGGGTCTGCAAAAAAACACAAAACATGTAACAAAGTACTGAAAGGCAAGGACAGTCACACACATTTTTTAAAAGCATAACCCTGAGGTTGTGAGTGGTCAGAGTACTGTAATAAACCTCCAGCCCAGATCGTTCCTCTTTCATTTGACTCTTTTCTACAGTAAACCCGACTCAGACCTCCTGTTGGGCCACATAGCTAAGCTACTTGGTATAATTATAGAATGTTTTTCAATTGTGGGAACAAAGTCATGATGTAAGAAAGTAATGAATCTCCTTGGCATGACGGGCATGACCACGACCCCTTACACCGGAGAGAGACTCAGGACCAGCATCGGGGGAACTTCCTGCTGACTCAATTACCAGAATCGCACATACTTTGGGCATCTGAGAAGCATGTGGTGAAAACTGTAAACCTCTATGACACACATACTACTGTAATAGATTTCAAATCTCTAAATAAAATCCTCACACTATTCCCATAACATGGAGTCATCATTTCCCACATTGTAAAACGTTTAATTATGTAAATTGACTGAAATGTATGCTGCTATTATTGTTACAGTTGTATTTTATGTTCTTATCTTTTAGGCCTATGAATTAAGTGTAGGCATGTTTAGCTTCTGGGGTGGAGCATTAGCAGGCAATTGGTTTGGAACTTGCTATGGTTATTAAAGTACTCTGGCCAGGCCCAACATCAGGGTTATACATTAAAACATTAAAAATACAAATACAAATAAAAAAGAGGGCATCAAAAATACATCAAAACACAGCAATCATTCAACAAACAACAATTATCCATGACCCAGGCCGTCTACTTTATTCTCTTGCATCGTCTGATTGTGTCCAGAATTTTCTATCCATACCTTTTTATTGTTGTGCCACCGAGTGTTTGCTACTTGTTCTGTACCTTATACCTCATATGCTAGAAATGCTACATTAATTGATAAAAGAAAGATGTATACTTCAGAAAGTGTATTGTCTGTCTTCAGTGTCTGTGTTTCTAGATTTAAACATTGAGATGCAGCTAGAGTCATCCTCTGGTTGAGTGAGTCAGCTTCACATGTATCAATGTCACCACAGTAACACAAGACCTCACCAGCCAACCAGAATATGAGGCAGGTACTTCCCAAGATATAATGAAAATGTTTTGTTCAGATTAAAAACACCTTGCTGCTCCATTTCTCCTTTCAGGGGGTTCTATGGGAACTACACACATCCATTTGGCACCATACAGTGTTTTGACACTGTAAACTGACACATGCATACCCTGAGGGTCCGTGTCAGCTGTGGTGCAGCATCATACTGTATTTCCTGATGGACCTGTGAATCGAACCAGCAACCATCTAGTTACTGGTCCACCTCTCTAACTCTAGGCTACCTACAGTTCTACCAGATGACTCAGTACACATTTCAACACAATCACAGGATATCAAAGTTTACAGTAGCTTAGTCATCAGATAAGGAGTGGCTACTGTAAGTATCATTCTGACAGATAAGGAGTGGCTACTGTAAGTGTCATTCTGACAGATAAGGAGTGGCTACTGTAAGTATCATTCTGACAGATAAGGAGTGGCTACTGTAAGTATCATTCTGACAGATAAGGAGCTACTGGCTACTGTGACAGATAAGGAGTGGCTACTGTAAGTATCATTCTGACAGATAAGGAGTGGCTACTGTAAGTATCATTCTGACAGATAAGGAGTGGCTACTGTAAGTATCATTCTGACAGATAAGGAGTGGCTACTGTAAGTATCATTCTGACAGATAAGGAGTGGCTACTGTAAGTATCATTCTGACTAGAGGTCTTCCATGACAGATTAATTAGGGCCTATTTCAAGTTTTCATAACAATCGGAAATTGGTATATTTGGACACCGATTTTGCAGATTTTTTTTTTACACCTTTATTTAATCTTTATTTAATTTGGTAAGTCAGTTAAGAACACATTCTTATTTTCAATGACGGCCTAGGAACGGTGGGTTAACTGCCTCGTTCAGGTGCAGAATGACAGATTTTCACCTTGTCGGCTCGGGGGATCCAATCTTGCAAAATTACAGTTAACTAGTCCAACGCAATAACGACCTGCCTCTTGTTGCACTCCACAAGGAGACTTGTGCCTGTTACACGAATGCAGTAAGCCAAGGTAAATTGCTTGCGAGCATTAAACTAGTCTTATAAAAAACAATCAATCAATCATAATCACTAGTTAACTACACATGGTTGATGATATTACTAGATATTATCTAGCGTGTCCTGCGTTGCGTATAATCTGACTGAGCATACAAGTATCTAAGTATCTGACTGAGCATACAAGTATCTAAGTATCTGACTGAGCATACAAGTATCTAAGTATCTGACTGAGCGGTGGTAGGCAGAAGCAGCCGCATAAACATTCATTCAAACAGCACTTTCTTTGCGTTTTGCCAGCAGCCCTTCTTTGTGCGTCAAGCATTGCGCTGTTTATGACTTCAAGCCTATCAACTCCCGAGATGAGGCTGGTGTAACCGAAGTGAAATAGCGTTTCATGATTTGTCAACGCAGATACCTGTACTGATTATTGGAGGACCAAAAAAGCCGATACTGATACAGATTTTTTTATATTTTTATTTGGAATAATGACAATTACAACAATACTGAATGAACACTTATTTTAACTTAATATAATAGATCAATAAAATCAATTTATTCTCAAATAAATAATGAAATAGGTTCAATTTGGTTTAAATAATGCAAAAATAAAGTGTTGGAGAAGAAAGTAAAGGTGCAATATGTGCCATGTAAGAAAGCTAACGTTTAAGTTCCTTGCTCAGAACAGGAGAACATATGAAAGCCACCCAGCCACCCTCGAAGCATCATTACCCATGCAGAGCCAGGGAAACAACCACTCCAAGGCTCAGAGCGAGTGAAGTTTGAAACGCTATTAGCGCGCGCTAACTAGCTAGCTTGAAGACATAGACAGCGCAATGCTTGACGCACAACGAAGAGCTGCTGGCAAAACGCAAAGAAAGTGCTGTTTGAATTCATGTTTACACGCCTGCTTCTGCCTACCACCGCTCAGTCAGATACTTAGATACTTGTATGCTCAGTCAGATTATACACAACGCAGGACACGCTAGATAATATCTAGTAATATCAACCATGTGTAGTTAACTAGTGATTATGATTGATTGATTGTTTTTAGAAGAGAAGTTTAATGCTAGCTAGCATTTTACCTTGGCTTACTGCATTCGTGTAACAGGCAGTTTCCTTGTGGAGTGCAACAAGAGGCAGGTCGTTATTGCGTTGGACTAGTTAACTGTAAGGTTGCAAGATCTATCTGCCCCTGAACGAGGTAGTTAACCCACCGTTCCTAGGCCGTCATTGAAAACAAGAATGTGTTCTTAACTGACTTGCCAAGTTAAATAAAGATTAAATAAAGGTGTAACAAAAAAATAATAATTGGCCAAATCTGTGCCCAAAAATACCGATTTCCGAATGTTATGAAAATTTGAAATCGGCCCTAATTAATCAGTCGACCTCTAGTTATGACATTAGCTTCTAGTGATAAATTCACAGATCTTTCAGTTTCACCTTTTCTATAATGCCTTCTGGATACAAGACTCTTAGATACAAGACTCTTAGATACAAGACTCTGGGGCAGTGGTCATGTTGCGAAGTTCCCCTTTTGCTTTGACATGTGGGAACAAAGTCACTCACTGCACATCCCCTCAGCATGCACATGACCCTTACCACCAGTCTGGTCTCATAGATATAACATAGTAGAGCTAAATCCAGGACACTCAATATAGAATGATATGTTAGGGACATGTTTCGTATTGCGTCAGATGGGAATATTGACGAATACGCTGATTCGGTGTGCGAGTTCATTAGAACGTGCGTCGAAGATGTCGTTCCCATAGCAACGATAAAAACATTCCCTAACCAGAAACCGTGGATTGATGGCAGCATTCGCGTGAAACTGAAAGCGCGAACCACTGCTTTTAATCAGGGCAAGGTGTCTGGCAACATGACTGAATACAAACAGTGCAGCTATTCCCTCCGCAAGGCTATTAAACAAGCTAAGCGTCAGTACAGAGACAAAGTGGAATCTCAATTCAATGGCTCAGACACAAGAGGCATGTGGCAGGGTCTACAGTCAATCACGGACTACAAGATGAAATCCAGCCCAGTCACGGACCAGGATGTCTTGCTCCCAGGCAGACTAAATAACTTTTTTGCCCGCTTTGAGGACAATACAGTGCCACTGACACGGCCTGCAACGGAAACATGCGGTCTCTCCTTCACTGCAGCCGAGGTGAGTAAGACATTTAAACGTGTTAACCCTCGCAAGGCTGCAGGCCCAGACGGCATCCCCAGCCACGCCCTCAGAGCATGCGCAGACCAGCTGGCCGGTGTGTTTACGGACATATTCAATCAATCCCTATACCAGTCTGCTGTTCCCACATGCTTCAAGAGGGCCACCATTGTTCCTGTTCCCAAGAAAGCTAAGGTAACTGAGCTAAACGACTACCGCCCCGTAGCACTCACTTCCGTCATCATAAAGTGCTTTGAGAGACTAGTCAAGGACCATATCACCTCCACCCTACCTGACACCCTAGACCCACTCCAATTTGCTGACCGCCCAAATAGGTCCACAGACGATGCAATCTCAACCACACTGCACACTGCCCTAACCCACCTGGACAAGAAGAATACCTATGTGAGAATGCTGTTCATCGACTACAGCTCGGCATTCAACACCATAGTACCCTCCAAGCTCGTCATCAAGCTTGAGACCCTGGGTCTCGACCCCGCCCTGTGCAACTGGGTACTGGACTTCCTGACGGGCCGCCCCCAGGTGGTGAGGGTAGGCAACAACATCTCCTCCCCGCTGATCCTCAACACGGGGGCCCCACAAGGGTGCGTTCTGAGCCCTCTCCTGTACTCCCTGTTCACCCACGACTGCGTGGCCACGCACGCCTCCAGCTCAATCATCAAGTTTGCGGACGACACAACAGTGGTAGGCTTGATTACCAACAACGACGAGACGGCCTACAGGGAGGAGGTGAGGGCCCTCGGAGTGTGGTGTCAGGAAAATAACCTCACACTCAACGTCAACAAAACTAAGGAGATGATTGTGGACTTCAGGAAACAGCAGAGGGAACACCCCCCTATCCACATCGATGGAACAGTAGTGGAAAGGGTAGCTAGTTTTAAGTTCCTCGGCATACACATCACAGACAAACTGAATTGGTCCACTCACACTGACAGCGTCGTGAAGAAGGCGCAGCAGCGCCTATTCAACCTCAGGAGGCTGAAGAAATTCGGCTTGTCACCAAAAGCACTCACAAACTTCTACAGATGCACAATCGAGAGCATCCTGGCGGGCTGTATCACCGCCTGGTACGGCAACTGCTCCGCCCTCAACCGTAAGGCTCTCCAGAGGGTAGTGAGGACTGCACAACGCATCACCGGGGGCAAACTACCTGCCCTCCAGGACACCTACACCACCCGTTGTTACAGGAAGGCCATAAAGATCATCAAGGACATCAACCACCCTAACCACTGCCTGTTCACCCCGCTATCATCCAGAAGGCGAGGTCAGTACAGGTGCATCAAAGCTGGGACCGAGAGACTGAAAAACAGCTTCTATCTCAAGGCCATCAGACTGTTAAACAGCCACCACTAACATTGAGTGGCTGCTGCCAACACACTGTCATTGACACTGACCCAACTCCAGCCATTTTAATAATGGGAATTGATGGGAAATGATGTAAATATATCACTAGCCACTTTAAACAATTCTACCTTATATAATGTTACTTACCCTACATTATTAATCTCATATGCATATGTATATACTGTACTCTACATCATCGACTGCATCCTTATGTAACACATGTATCACTAGCCACTTTAACTATGCCACTTTGTTTACTTTGCCTACACACTCATCTCATATGTATATACTGTACTCGATACCATCTACTGTATGCTGCTCTGTACCATCACTCATTCATATATCCTTATGTACATGTTCCTTATCCCCTTACACCACATATGTCAGAGTCAAGGCCCGCGGGCCACATCCGGCCCGCGAGAAGGTTTTTTACGGCCCCTGGGATGATCTTGATTTATTATTAGAACCGGCCCGCAGACCGCAGCAAGCCGGCAGCCCGCAGATCTTTTACACGCACCAATACTACATTTCCCACAATGCAACGGTGACGCACCGAGCAGTAGGCTGCTTCATTTCAATATTTATTGGCACAGCAGTTGTCAGCATCACAGTAAAATTAACTTTCAGATACCCATCAAAAATGGCAAAACGGAAGGTGGACACTGAGAACCGGGGTTTCAAACAAGGTGGGAGTCGGAGTATTTGTTCACGGAGGTAGCTGGAAAACCTGTGTGTCTTCTGTGTGGAGAAAGTGTGGCGGTACTGAAAGAGTATAATCTGAGACGACATTATGAAACGAAACACGCGGACAACAACAAGAATATGGACATGGAACAAAGGCTACAAAAGGCAGAGGAATTAAAACGAGGCCTCAAATCTCGACAGGCTCTGTTCAAAAAAGCCAAATCACAAGGCCAGGCTGCTGTCAAGGCCAGTTTTATTTTGGCAGAAGAGATCGCTAAATCAGCCCGGCCATTTACGGAGGGGGATTTCATCAAAAACTGCATGATTAAAGTTTGTGACGAAGTTTGCCCAGAAAAAAGGCAACTCTTTTTAAATGTGAGTCTGAGCAGAAACACCATTGCCGAGAGAGTAGACCAGTTGTCCATCAATCTAAAAGAGCAGCTTGTGAAAAAGGGAAAAGATTTCATTGCATATTCCTTGGCTGTGGATGAGAGCACCGACATTTCTGACATTGCCCAGTTGTCAATTTTCATCCGCGGAGTAGACTCCAGCCTAAGCGTGACAGAGGAGTTTTTGGCTTTACGTCCTATGCATGGCACAACTACGGGGCATGATTTGTATGAAGAGGTGTCAAGATGTGTAAATGAGATGGAGCTGCCTTGGGAAAAACTCGTGGGTTTGACAACCGACGGAGCACCTGCGATGTGTGGACACAGGAGCGGACTGGTGGAAAAGATACGGGAAAAGATGCAAGAGGAAAACGCGACAGGTGAGCTGACAGCTTATCATTGTATCATACACCAGGAAGCGTTGTGCGGTAAAGCCTTGAAAATGGAGCATGTAATGAGCATCATCACGCGCACAGTTAACTTTATCAGAGCCAAAGGTTTGAATCACCGCCAGTTCAAGGCATTTCTGACGGAGTTAGAAACGGAGCATGGTGATTTGCCTTATCACACAGAGGTGCGATGGCTAAGCCAGGGAAAGGTGCTTCAAAGATGTTTCGAGCTTCGTGAGGAGATTTGTCTGTTCTTGGACAGCAAAGGGAAAGACACAACACAACTCCGAGACGAAATGTTTCTGTGTGAAATGGCTTTTCTGTGTGACATTACGAGTCATCTGAATGCAATGAACTTGCAGCTGCAGGGTCGGGATCGTGTCATCTCTGATATGTACAGTACAGTGAAGGCATTTAAAACCAAACTGACTCTGTGGGAGACGCAGATGCGGAAAGAAAATTTGAGCCACTTTCCCAGCTGCCAGACCATGAAAGAGAAGCTCTCTACCAGTGCGTTCCCGAGCGCACAGTTGGCTGATAAAATAGGTATGCTTGCCGCTGACTTTCGACGCCGATTTGCTGACTTTGAAGCACAAAAAGCAGGTTGGAACTGCTCGGTAACCCATTTGCTGTTGACGTGGAAAGCTCACCACCAAACCTCCAAATGGAGTTGATTGACCTCCAATGCAATGATGCACTGAGGGCAAAATATGCGGCAGTGGGTGCTGCGGAGTTCGCCCGTTTCCTCCCGACACAATGCCCCAGCTGCGCATCCAGGCTGCTCAAACGTTGTCTATGTTTGGCAGCACATACCTGTGTGAACAACTGTTTTCTTTGATGAACTTGAACAAAACATCACACAGAAGTCGACTTACTGCTGAACACCTCCACTCAATTCTGAGGATTTCCTCAGCTCAGAGCCTTACCCCGAACATTGATGAACTTGTGGAAAAGATGGGACACCACCAAGTATCACCCTCAACCTCAAACAAGTGAACATTACTGTGCAATCACATATTTAGAGTTTTTACTCAGTTCAAGTTTAAAAGTTAAAGTTTAATATTTGTTTTCACTGCATGTTACTTCTCCTTAAACAAAGTGTTGTTTTTGATTAATAGATTTTTGCACTTTATTTTATTGTATTTCAATCCAATTATATTTTAAAAATATTTCAGTTGAGTGGATGATAGAAAATTGCTATTATTGTTTTTTTCTTTGAAGTAAATTTAGCCCACTTTTGCTAAAATAGAAAATATAGGCTACTGATGGTGCCTTGAATACCGGTTTCTTTCATTTAATGTTCATGTTATGGGGATTTTTATATAAAGGAAATTTGTCTTTTGTGTCTGTTGAAAATTAAAGATTACTGACAGAGCCATAAGAAAATATTGCTTTATTTATCTGATCATATTGGAATATATTTGTTAGGTTTTCAGTAGGTTCAATTAGGTTCACTAGACTATATGCGTCATTTAAAAATTTCTCAATGAACATTCGAACAGTCCGGCCCTCGGCTTGTAGCTAAATTTTTTATTTGGCCCTCCGTCCATTTGACTTTGACACCCCTGCCTTACACTGTGTATAAGACAGTAGTTTTGGAATTGTTAGTTAGATTACTTGTTGGTTATCACTGCATTGTCGGAACTAGAAGCACAAGCATTTCGCTACACTCGCATTTAACATCTGCTAACCATGTGTATGTGACAAATAAATTTTGATTTGATTTGATTTTGATTTGGTTACATAAGGCAGATGGTTACTTAATGCAAAAATGTATAACACAAACGTCTAATCACGGACAACTTTAGCATTTTAGCTAACCCTCCAAACCTTCCCCTAACCTTAACCCTAATGCCTAACCTAGTTAACATTAGCCAGCCAGCTAATGTTAGCTACCTAGCTAAGATTTGTAACATATCACATGTTCTGCAAATTCGTCACATATTGTGCGTTTTGCAAATTCGTAACATATTGTAATTTATAGGTTACCCAGCTAGCTAATGTTAGCCACCTAGCTAGAATTCATAACATATCATACGAATTATAATTCGTAACATATTGTCACACCCGGACCTTAGAGATCCTTTTTATGTCTCTATTTTGGTTTGGTCAGGGCGTGAGTTGGGGTGGGCATTCTATGTTTTCTATTTCTTTGTGTTTGGCCGGGTATGGTTCTCAATCAGGGACAACTGTCTATCGTTGTCTGATTGGGAACCATACTTAGGTGCCCTTTTTCCCCACCTGTGTTTGTGGGAGGTTGACATTCTTTATGGCACTTTGCCGTTGAGCTTCACGTTTTTTTTGTTTTTTTGTCAGCGTCATTTTGATCATTAAAAGATCATGTACGCTCACAACGCTGCACCTTGGTACTCTCCTTTCAACATATCATTCGAAATAGGTGATGGATATCCACAAATGAATACATACTGAACGGATCACACTCAATGGAGGTTTCAGATTTACATACAGATAAACTGCTGGTTGCACCCCAGAACAGCATATCCAAATGATAAGTATTGAGTGACAAATCTGTAAATTCCAATGACACACAAGTGATTACCTTGAAACGATTTTCTAGTCATTAGCTCATACAGTAAAATCCCTCACACTCTTCCCAACAACATGGAGTCACTATTATAAGCAGCCTTGCTTTGGAACTAGCTGTGGTTACAGTAGCCTTAATAATGCCTTTGTGGTTGCCTTTAAGTTTTTGTTCTTCAAAATCTACCAGCTACTCAGATTTTTTACAAGACAAAATGTTTTTTTTGCACTAGAATTACACCAACAAAACACACACACAAAAACAGATGAGCATGCTTTGTAATGTTTTATTAGTAAGAAGCTATTTTGTATATTGTTTAATTTCATTTTTTTGTGACCTTAGTCTTTCTTTCTTTTTGTTTTGAATTTTACCCCATTTTCTCCCCAATTTCGTGGTATCCAATTGCTAGTAGTTACTATGTTGTAACATCACTTCAACTCCCGTACGGGCTCGGGAGAGACGAAGGTCGAAAGCCATGCGTCCTCCAAAACACAACCCAACCAAGCCGCATTGCTTCATAAAACAGCGCGCATCCAACCAGGAAGCCAGCCGCACCAATGTGTCGGAGGAAACACCGTGCACATGGCGACCTGGTTAGCGCTAGGCCAATTGTGCAGTGCGCCCGGCGCGCCACGGGAGTCGCTAGTGCGCGATGAGACAAGGATATCCCTACCGGCCAAACCCCCCCTAACCCGGACAACGCTAGGCCAATTGTGCGTCGCCCCATGGACCTCCCGGTCGCGGCTGGCTGCGACAATGCCTGGGCTCGAACCCTGAGTTTCTGGTGGCACAGCTAGCACACCACCTGGGAGGCCCACCTCCGTCTTTTAACCAAAAGATGAGACAAACAAAATTCCCTGCCCCTTTAAGGACGGGAGATTACCGCGGTAACGTGACTCTAGTCAATCTGATATTTAGAAGCGTTGTTCTCTCTTCCCTAGCAGTTGAAACTCTAACATACAAAATCAACCTAGCTTGTGAACAAAACAATGGAAATAGCCAAGAAACACACGGACTAGTTGTCACTTCAATAGTATGTTTTCCCAAGTAAATTAGAGCAATTATTTATGCCTTGTGCACAGAATATGGAAATGTATCTTTCACTCCGCTCTTCACGTGAGAAAGGCCTGTAGCCAGGCAGTGTTGCAGCGCGAGGTGAAATAGGCTATTTAAGATTCGTAGTTCTTTGACTTTGTGCGATTAATTTACCAGCTATGAAACAAAACGGGAGAAATACTCTGAAAACAGCTGATGCAGCATTTATTTAACTATACATGTGATCATACTTGCCTTTTTTTAAAATTCACAAATGCGAGTGAAATGCTCGCACTGTGGAGCCATGACAACCCGTCAACATGGCTGGTGAAATAGACATCTTTACCCGCAAATGCCAAAATCTACACGCAGATGGCGGGTGTTAATTTTAGGCCCTGTATATCTACTACAAAGACATGCAGTATTTTTCACATTTCTGGTTATATTTAGTGCAGCTACAGTATGACATTAAACTCATTGTGAGCCACACAGAAATACTAGAACAAACTCGTTTCTTCCATAGAAATATAATCACTTACTCATTCTAGTTCCGTGATAACTTCATTATCGATGTTTATTCTACAGTATGTCACATTGGTTACCGGAAACAAAGGGTTACTTTAATGTTACTAACTCCCAACGCCAGCAGCTAACTTTCACTTTCACTCATCAATATTTAAAGGTCCAACGCCAGAAACAGAATGATCTTGTTAAACATTCACACGATGAGAATGAACACTTACCTAATTATTTTATGCGTGCTGTCTGAAGGTACGTTATTTTCCATGGATCTGACCAGTTGATTCTGCTCGTATATGATAAAGGAACATTTCCCACTTTTGACAGGCCATTGATTTTATTGTAAGGCTAAACTTTTTTATTTAACTGTTAACATTCCTTCTTCCATTTGTAGCCGTCTCTGCCAACGTCGTAGCTAGAGGAGACACCAGTGTTGACTTCAATGCCGACGCATCATATACCTGCACTCATGCGGACCCGACAGGAGTGCTGCAAGTCACCTGGCAGAGGCTGTTCAAAGACGACTCGGTGGAGAATCTGGCCACCTACAGCAAGCGGTTTGGAGCTCAAATCATAGACCCGCACCGAGGCAAGGTGGTTTTCACGGAGGCATCTCTCAACTCGACGTCTATTACCGTGAAGAACGTAACATGGTCGGACGACGCCTGCTATATTTGTTCCTTCAATGTTTACCCGAGTGGTTCAATAAGCAAGCAGATGTGTCTTTCCGTTCAAGGTTAGTCAACTAATTAACTCATTTACTAGTTACTAATTAATTAACGAACTGCTCAACTAATTATCCAGCCCTTGATTAGGCCTAGTTGAATCAGGTGTGCTGGTGGTATAGGAGCCTAAAAAGTCTCTGGGGGTATTCTTGGAGAGAATCATTTTGGGAAAACACTGTCATACAGTATTCATAAAGTTTTAACAATACATATATGCTTCACAACTAATTTATGAGCAAAATCATACATTAGCAGAGATGCTGTAATATGTTTTACAGTACTATTTTCCTTACTGTAAAGACATTTTACAGCATACTTGCAGTAAATGTAAATGGATGCTGTAATGTTTTACAGTGAGGAACATGGTACTGTAAAGCAAAATTACAGTATTAAGATGCCAACTCTGGTGTCAGGATATTGCTGCAAATTTACAGCGAAATTCTACCTGAAATATACATTTAAGAAAAACAACACATTTATGGTATTATCCTATGGATCCTACAGTGTTTTACTGTTGAAATGACAGACAAGTCTTACAGTGGGACCTTTGCTAAGGCATGATTTCTGAATCATACAGTATGGGCTAAGGGTTTATTATGGGTTTATTAAGCCTTTTTAACCAAAATATGAAATGGAATTATGACTTCTCAGATTTATTGTGTTGACTGTCTTGTCCTAGACTTTTAAACCCCGCCCTCTGCGACTTTTAAACCCCGCCTTCTTGGACTTTTAAACCCTGCCCTCTGCGCCACAGGATTCCTTTGGCTGTCATTGTAAATAATAATTTATTCTTAATTGACCTGCTTTGTAAAATAAATCAAATCAATATGATCTAATATTCCCTGTTTCATTCATTCAAAGGTTTATCTGAAGTGAGAGCCACAATGCAAAAAGTCCCCAGCACTGAACCTAAAGCAGACATGGAAGTTGTGGTCAGCTGCTCTGCCACAGGTAAACCAGCACCTTGGATCCAATGGAACTTATCTGCTGCAGCACTCATAAAGACACCTAACAACTGGACTGTCATTAACAAAGACCAAACTGTCACAGCCAATAGCAACATCACCCTCCAACTGTTGCCAGGCTCAGGGGGATACGTGGACTGTATCATAAACAATGGGATGAGGACACAGAGACACGAGCGGGTCCTGCTTCCTATTCTCCCTGGAGAGAGGGAGGTTGAAGAGGGTACGTAATGTTGACGTGTCATATACTTTTAGACCATACTCTTTTACCGTGTCAGTACAGAACGGTTCAACTTGAAAACAACATTGAGAAAAGATCATCCCCAATGACGTTGGGATAGCCTAGTGAACCAGCCAGATCATGTGACAGCTCACCATTCTAACATTCCAACAGAATGGTGAGCACAATGAGATCAGGCTGGTTGCAAGAGCCTCATGTTGTGATGCTAGTAGTGCTGTTATCTAATCTCACCAGTTAAGTTTCATTTTGACTACTGTGGTAAAGAATCATGAGTCACTCCCTGTAGAGTCAGGTAGTTTCCTGCCCCTCAGGGAAGCTAAATGAAGGATGGATGATATGTTAAAGGTGAAATCCATATCAACATGCTATTCAAACAGACTTCTTTGGAAAGAGGATGTACAATTCCCAGCTTCCTCTTCTCAAGAAATGGATCTCTTCATATGCATGATCACGGCAATTTCATAGGGGCGGCAGGTAGCCTAGTGGTTGGAGCGTTGTGCCAGTAACTGAAAGGTTGCTGGATCAAATCCCTGGGCTGACAAAGTAAAAATCTGTGCTTCTGCCCCTGAACAAGGCAGTTAACCCACTGTTCCTAGGCAGTCATTGTAAATAAGAATTTGTTCTTAACTGACTTGCCTAGTTAAATAAAAAAAATAAAAAAATGTTTCACCTTCCAGATGTCAAGAGGACATCCCCGTGGGCGGTTGGCATTCCAGTGTTCCTAATCGTCTCCATTTTAGTAATCTGCGGCAGTGTCATGCTTCAACAGAGAAAAGGTGAGTCAGCACAAAATTATCTGATGTCCCTTTGTGAGTCTGGTTTGCTTAACAGTCATGAGAGACTACTAGATGTAATAACACCTTAGAAAGACCAACTGAGTGAATGTCTAATCAGAACCATAGTATATAATCTCTCTCTCTCTCTCTCTCTCTCTCTCTCTCTCTCTCTCTCTCTCTCTCTCTCTCTCTCTCTCTCTCTCTCTCTCTCTCTCTCTCTCTCTCTCTCTCTCTCTCTCTCTCTCTCTCTCTCTCTCTCTCTCTCTCTCTTCTCTCTATCTCTCTCTATATATATATATATATATATATATATATATATATTTTTTTCACCTTTATTTAACCAGGTAGGCTAGTTGAGAACAAGTTCTCATTTATATATATATATATATACATTATATATACATATATATATGTGTATGTATGTGTCTCTGGCTTTATGAAATAAACTGTGTGAAGTATCAGCTGTGGGCGAGTCATGTCTTAGAGCTCTAGAATGGTTACTGATAAAGTGTACAGTCCATTCAGAAAGTATTCAGACCCCTTCCTCTTTACCACATTTTGTTACATTACAGCCTTATTCTAATTAAATCGTTTTTTCCACTTCATCAGTCTACACACAATACCCCATAATGACAAAATGAAAACAGGTTTTTAGAAATATTTGCAAATGTATAAAAAAACAACTAAAAACAGATACCTTATTTACATAAGTATTCACCCTTTGCTATGAGACTTGAAATTGAGCTCCGGTGCATCCTGTTTCCATTAATTATACTTTTGATGTTTCTACAACTTGATTGGAGTCCACCTGTGGTAAATTCAATTGATTGGACATGATTTGGAAATGCACACACCTGTTTATATAAGGTCCCACAGTTGACAGTGCATGTCAGAGCAAAAATCAAGCCATAAGGTCGAAGGAATTGTCCGTAGAGCTCCGAGACAGGATTGTGTCGAGGCACAGATCTGGGGAAGGGTAGCAAAAAATGTCTGCAGCATTGAAGGTCTCCAATAACACAGTGGCCTCCATCATTCTTAAATGGAAGAAGTTTGGAACCACCAAGACTCTTCCTAGAGCTGACCGACCAGCCAAACTGAGCATTTGGGGGAGAAGGGCCTTGATCAGGGAGGTGACCAAGAACCCGTTGGTCACTCTGACAGAGCTCCAGAGTTCCTCTGTGGAGATGGGAGAACCTTCCAGAAGGACAACCATCTCTGTAGCACTCCACCAATCAGACCTTTACGGTAGAGTGGCCAGACAAAAGCCACTCCTCAGTAAAAGACACATGAAAGTCCACTTGGAGTTTGACAAAAGGCACATAAAGGACTCATAAACCATGAGAAACAAGATTCTCTGGTCTGATGAAACAAAGATTGAACTCTTTGGCCTGAATGCCAAGCATTTTCCAGCGGCAGGGACTGGAAGGAGGGAAAGATGAATGGACAAAAGTAAAGAGATCTTTGATGAAAACCTGTTCCAGAACATTCAGGACCTCAGACTAGGGTGAAGGTTCCCCTTTCAACAGCACAACAACCCTAAGCACACAGCCAAGACAATGCAGGAGTGTCTTTGGACAAGTCTCTGACTGTCCTTGAGTGGCCCAGCCAGAGCCCGGACTTGAACCAGGTCAAAATTCTCTGGAAAGACCTGGAAATAGCTGTGCAGTGACGCTCCCCATCAAACCTGACAGAGCTTGAGAGGATCTGAAGAGAATAATGGAAGAAACTCCCCAAATACAGGTGTGCCAAGCTTGCAGCATCATACCCAAGAAGACTTGAGGCTGTAATCGCTGCCAAAGGTCCTTCAACAAAGTACTGAGTAAAGGGTCTGAATACTTTAAAAAAAAGAAAATTACAAACATTTCTAAAAACCTGTTTTTGCTTTGTCATTATGGTGTATTGTGTGTAGATTGAGGGGGGAAAACATTTATCCATATTAGAATAAGGCTGTAACAAAATGTAGAAAAAGTCAAGGGGTCTGAATACTTTCTGAATGCGCTGTATGTCTTTACTACCTATAGTAAAGTCTAACCTTCACGTTCTCTCTGGCAGGTTACAGGCAAGCAGCAACCACAGCAGACGAGCAGGATGCTTTTGGGGAAAGTGTGTAAATGTTTGTCTGTGTTGATTGCTATACTTATGTACTTTAGCTGACAGAGGTTTTTATTGAGCATCGGAGCGCTGTTGGTATTTAGAGTTCGGTTGCAGAAGAGCCCAGTTCCTCAAGAGATGAGATCCACTAACACGTCTCAACCAGACTACTAATCCATCTTTAGAATATTACAGTATATTCTAATTGTTTGACAAAGATCATATTAAATGCATGGCGACTAGCAAGATACAGTACTACTATTCATGAATGAGGATGAGACTGTCTGGGAGTCTTGGGAGCATGAACAGTGTGCAGGCCTTCCTGTTCTTTATTAGTATTATTTATTATCCCAGCTCCTACGTTTAGAAGGATGTGGTTATGACAAACATTTCTAATGAGACAGGTAGATGCAATGTGTACTATATATATTGAACCTTTTTGAGTTGACAGTGTCACATTTCTTCCCCAGTCATATGTAAGCTAATTTATACCTGCACCATACATTACATAATGTCAGTAATACTGTTTTTTTGTTTTGAAATTGCATTTTATTTTTGAGAGATGAAGTTTGTCAGTGAGGAAATACAATATAATCTATTAGAACACAGCACCACCTACAGTTGACTTTATGACACAACAGGAAGAAGTCGGGAGAATATCCGTCATCCACACTGATATGTCTGCCAGACATGCAGAGATGCGATTCGCCACCTGGTCATCAGAAGGGGAAAGGAGAAAGTTGACTTTATGACCTTCTATTTAATTTAACTTGAATCTATTTAAATATGATGCACTTGTCTCTGCTGTTATTATTACATACAGTACCTATAGTAATACAGATACATGGATGTTTTACCTCCTTTATATCAATGCAATGTATGAATGTACTTGAGCCCTGAAAATATAATGGTGATAACAATGTTTTGCACTTTGATAGTTTGATACACTTAAATCTAGTGAACAAGGTACAGTATATCAAGTTTTAGTTCCTGTTTGTATTTATTCTGATCATGGATGTTGCTTGTTGTGTTTGACCCCACTTGATGTGACTGTTTATAACTCAAGTTATTATTCTCGCTTGATCTGTATAATGTTTTTGATCGTTTAAGATTCAAAATCATTCTTTAAATGTATTGTGTTCTCCCCCGTTTGATAAAACTATACGCTGTATTTAAAAAAATCACTCATCGTCACCTTGTTTTATGTTACTCACCATTTAAAATCAGCGCTACTTTGTTATAGCTCAGTTTACAGTAACATCACAATCAGGACGAGGTTGTTTAATAGCGCTGCACCAGACTCCCCTGACAATGTGTGTAATATGTCAGCTCCTATCTGTTTTAAGAAGAGTTCAACTAATTATCCTTCTCAACTAAAACCGGTGATACACCAGCAGAGTTTACTTTCACTTTTAGTGTAGGAGGGTCCGTATGTGATAGGTCCATTCAAATCTTTGAGGGAAAATAAATTTCACCATGGCTCCTGCACTCCACAACTACCTGTTTATTCAGCTAATAGTCCTCCCTGAAGGTGAGTTATATCAGTTTAATGCAAGATATACTGCATTAGTCCGCTTTTTATTTTAATTGATGAAGTGCTTTCAAATCAAAGTTTATTTGTGACTTGCGCCGAATACAACAGGTGTAGTAGACCTTACAGTGAAATGCTTACTGACAGGCTCTAACCAACAGTGCCATTTTTAAGTTTTAAAAAAGTATTAAGTGAACAATAGATAAGTCAATAAATAAAAAATAACAGTAGCGAGGCTGTATACAGGCACCGGTTAGTCGGGCTGATTGAGGTAGAATGTACATGTATGTGTGGCGGGACCCAATTAGCACGACTAACCGGTGCTCCCGCACATTGGCTACCCGGACTATCTGCATTGAGGTAGTATGTGCATAAATGTGTAGTTAAAGTGACTATGCATATATGATAAACAGAGAGTAGCAGCAGCGTAAAAAAACCCAGCCACCCCAGTCAGACTGTTCTCTCTCCTACCACATGGCAAGCGCTTGCCATGTGGTAGGAGAGAGAACAGTCTGCGCTTGCCATGTGGTAGGAGAGAGAACAGTCTGCGCTTGCCATGTGGTAGGAGAGAGAACAGTCTGCGCTTGCCATGTGGTAGTCTGCGCTTGCCATGTAGTAGGAGAGAGAACAGTCTGCGCTTGCCATGTGGTAGGAGAGAGAACAGTCTGCGCTTGCCATGTGGTAGGAGAGAGAACGGTCTGCGCTTGCCATGTGGTAGGAGAGAGAACAGTCTGCGCTTGCCATGTGGTAGGAGAGAGAACAGTCTGCGCTTGCCATGTGGTAGGAGAGAGAACAGTCTGCGCTTGCCATGTGGTAGGAGAGAGAACAGTCTGACTGGGGTGGCTGGGTTAACCATATATATTTCAATACACTGCATTCATTATTTAATTTATCTTCCACTATACAGATAGAAAAATATGTACAGATAAATGACATTATGAATGTAGTGAAAGTCACTGTCTAAACTGTAAACCAAAGGCCTCCTCCTATATACTGTAACACTTTCTATGAATCCCATATGCATGATGCATTATACAGCATTATACATATACTCATAATGCACTATGATAGGTTAATAATGCAGTATAAGCATAGTTATAGACACATAAAGACTCATTAAGTCTCTTAATTCAGTACACCAATAGTCCTAATGCATTATAATTACAACCATAAAGACTTTTTTTTTTCACCTTTATTTAACTAGTTAGGCAAGTTGAGAACAAGTTCTCATTTACAATTGCGACCTGGCCAAGATAAAGCAAAGCAGTTCGACACATACAACAACACAGAGTTACACATGGAGTAAAACAAACATACAGTCAATAATACAGTAGAAACAAGTCTATATACGATGTGAGCAAATGAGGTGAGATAAGGGAGGTAAAGGGGAAAGAAAGGCCATCGTGGCAAAGTAAATACAATATAGCAAGTAAAACACTGGAATGGTAGATTTGCAGTGGAAGAATGTGCAAAGTAGAAATAAAAATAATGGGGTGCAAAGGAGCAAAATAAATAAATACAGTAGGGGGAGAGGTAGTTGTTGATAGAGGAATTTTAAATTCCCTTATGTTTTATTGCCAAAACCAATTAAATTCGCACTCATTTCTAATTCATGATAAGTTGTAAGTTTATCATTTGCATGAATTAGCAAGAGACCAGTCTTAAAAAACAAGTTCAGCATTTATTCTTGATGAGTACTGACCCAAAATACAAAGAACATTACATTTTAAATCTGAAGAAGACATAAAATGACGTCATCAGTTACACCTCCTCTCCCAGTCTTACAATGGCGTAGTATTCGGTCCTGGAGATAGTTTCACTACCCTCATAAACTACATTCCAACCTGCCTAAAGGATATACTTCTCTCTGCTAATGGAATCCAACCAAAACATTCTTATCTGTTTGAAGTACTATCTTATCTCTGCTTTAAAACTTTCCCAGGAGACACAGACACAATTAATTTCTGCTTACATTTTCAGTAACAGTACAATTAAGAACCCATACTTTTCAAATCATAACATAATAGTATTAGCATGAATGGTTCTAATCATTAAAGTATACATAATTGATCATCTAAACTATATTTTCCTCTATCAGTTGTTTGGGCTAAATTATAGATGGGCTATGTACAGGTGCAGTAATCTGTGAGCTGCTCTGACAGCTGGTGCTTAAAGCTAGTGAGGGAGATAAGTGTTTCCAGTTTTAGAGATTTTTGTAGTTCGTTCCAGTCATTGGCAGCAGATAACTGGAAGGAGAGGCGGCCAAAGAAATAATTGGTTTTGGGAGTGACCAGAGAGATATACCTGCTGGAACGCGTGCTACAGGTGGGTGCTGCTATGGTGACCAGCGAGCTGAGATAAGGGAGACTTTACCTAGCAGGGTCTTGTAGATGACCTGGAGCCAGTGGGTTTTGCGACGAGTATGAAGCGAGGGCCAGCCAACGAGAGCGTACAGGTCGCATTGGTGGGTAGTATATGGGGCTTTGGTGACAAAACGGATTGCACTGTGACAGACTGCATCCAATATGTTGAGTAGGGTATTGGAGGCTATTTTGTAAATGACATCGTGAGGTCGAGGATTGGTAGTATGGTCAGTTTTACAAAGGTATGTTTGGCAGCATGAGTGAAGGATGCTTTGTTGCGAAATAGGAAACCAATTCTAGATTTAACATTGGATTGGAGATGTTTGATGTGGGTCTGGAAGGAGAGTTTACACCTAGGTATTTGTAGTTGTCCACGTATTCTAAGTCAGAGTCGTCCAGAGTAGTGATGTTGGACAGGCGGGCAGGTGCAGGCAGCGATCGGTTGAAAAGCATGCATTTAGTTTTACTTGTATTTAAGAGCAATTGGAGGCCACGGAAGGAGAGTTGTATGGCATTGAAGCTTGCCTGGAGGGTTGTTAACACAGTGTCCAAAGAAGGGCCAGAAGTATACAGAATGGTGTCGTCTGCGTAGAGGTGGATCAGAGACTCACCAGCAGCAAGAGCGACATCATTGATGTATACAGAGAAGAGAGTCAGTCCAAGAATTGAACCCTGTGGCACCCCCATAGAGACTGCCAGAGGTCGGACAACAGACCCTCTGATTTGACACACTGAACTCTATCAGAGAAGTAGTTGGTGAACCAGGCGAGGCAATAATTTATGAAACCAAGGCTGTCGAGTCTGCCGATGAGAATGTGGTGATTGACAGAGTCAAAAGCCTTGGCCAGATCAATGAATACGGCTGCACAGTAATGTTTCTTATCGATGGCGGTTATGATATCGTTTAGGACCTTGAGCGTGGCTGAGGTGCACCCATGACCAGCTCTGAAACCAGATTGCATAGCAGAGAGGGTATGGTGAGATTCGAAATGGTCAGTAATCTGTTTGTTGACTTGGCTTTCGAAGACCTTAGAAAGGCAGGGCAGGATAAATATAGGTCTGTATCAGTTTGGGTCAAGAGTGTCCCCCCCTTTGAAGAGGGGGATGACCGCAGCTGCTTTACAATCTTTGGGAATCTCAGACGACACGAAAGAGAGGTTGAATATGCTAGTAATATGGGTGGCAACAATTTCGGCAGATCATTCTTAGAAAGAAAGGGTCCAGATTGTCTAGCCCGGCTGATTTGTAGGGGTCCAGATTTTGCAGCTCTTTCAGAACATCAGCTGACTGGATTTGGGAGAAGGAGAAATGGGGAAGGCTTGGGCGAGTTGCTGTGAGGGGTGCAGTGCTGTTGACCAGGGTAGGGGTAGCCAGGTGGAAAGCATGGCCAGCCGTAGAAAAATGCTTATTGAAATTCTCAATTATAGTGGATTTATCAGTGGTGACAGTGTTTCCTATCTTCAGTGCAGTGGGCAGCTGGGCGGAGGTATTCTTATTCTCCATGGACTTTACAGTGTCCCAGAACGTTTTTGAGTTAGTGTTGCAGGAAGCAAATTTCTGCTTGAAAAAGCTAGCCTTGACTTTTCTAACTGCCTGTGTATATTGGTTTCTAGCTTCCCTGAAAAGCTGCATATCACGGGGGTTGTTTGATGCTAATGCAGAACGCCATAGGATGTTTTTGTGTTGGTTAAGGGCAGTCAGATCTGGGGAGAACCAAGGGCTATATCTGTTCCTGGTTCCGAATTTCTTGAATGGGGCATGCTTATTTAAGATGGTGAGGAAGGCATTTTTTTTAAATAACCAGGCATCCTCTACTGATGTTATAATGTACAGCAACATAGTGTTCATAACTGCTGGTCACTTTGTCCTCAAGGATCATACAGCATTATAATGACCATCAGTGTGATGCATTACTAACCCATACTGCAGTCCTCAAGGATCATACAGCATTATAATGACCATCAGTGTGATGCATTACTAACCCATACTGCAGTCCTCAAGGATCATACAGCATTATAATGACCATCAGTGTGATGCATTTTTATACATTTTTTGTCAATGAGCAGCACATCATCATTCTCATGGTGTGTTAAAGCATACTTATTAGCCACTATAACAGGGGGACTCAACTACTATTTGAGAAGGTCCAGTCACACAACTTTCCGAGGTGATAAAGGTCCGGATGGATATTGTCATTTATCGGCATAGTAACAAACCCCAACCACACACCCCAAACTGTTCAAACTGTTCACAGCCCTCTTGTTGGTAGAGAGAAAATGTTGCAGTTTCTACAAATTTTGCCGTGTCTTGGGTGTGTTCATATGATACTGTACCTGAGGGATTCAACAAAATGTCGGGCCCTTGGGGATAGAGGCCCCATGTCAGTTAATCTGGCCATGACAACTACAAGATGTAGATAGCTGGTTAGCCTAACTTACCGATCTATCTGACCTGGGCAAGTAGTTGATCAACTGGATATTTCTGACAGGTTAGAAAGAGCTCTGTCAGGGAATGACAAAGAGGAAACCTGCCCTTGCACTACCAGATTTTGAAATTGCACCTTGTAGATTCTACTATTGCAGCAATCAACAGCAGTAAGTTGAAAGCCTGGACTGAGTTCCTAAAAATCTTGGGATCTTGGGACCAGCGGTCCGTATTGGCACCATTCTAGGTGTGGTTCCGGACCGCGGTCCGTATTGACCCTGTTCTAGGTGTGGTTCCGGACCGCGGTCCGTATTGACCCTGTTCTAGGTGTGGTTCCGGACCGCGGTCCGTATTGACCCTGTTCTAGGTGTGGTTCCGGACCGCGGTCCACCAGTTGAGTATGGCTGCAGTATAAAGTCATCTTTGACTGCTTTAGGTGAAGTGATGAAATGCCTCATAATAAAGTGATTGTCTGCTTTCAGTAAAGTGAAACTTTCTGCACATTTTATGATGACATCACAAACATGTTTCATTCTGTCTCACTCTTCTGTTTTCAAACAGTTGCATAACACAACGCTACGCATCGCAACACAACGCTACACAAAACAGCACAGCCCTGTGCGATAAAATCTATAAATATATATTTTAAAAAAATATGGCTTTTAGTTGACGCTTTTCTCCAAGTGATATGGGAATCAAACCCACAACACCACCATGCTCTACCAACTGAGTGTGTGTGTGTGAGAGTTTGTAATATAGTAAGTACTAAGTAGTGTATAACTGTCTTCATGCAGGGCTCTCTCAGTTGGTAAGAACACAGCAGGTTGTCACAGCAACCCTGGGAGAAGATGCAGTCTTAACCTGTGAGCTCATGACACTCAAAGACGTGCGGCAAGTCACCTGGCAACAAGTGACAACTGGGGCGAATGAAAATGTGGCCACCTACAGCAAACGCGGTTCCCATGTCAACCCACCTTTTCAGAGGAAAGTGGAGTTTGAAGACGAGGGTCTGCAGAACTGCTCTATCGTCATCAGAGGAGTGTCAAGAGGAGACGAGTCCTGCTACAAGTGTCTGTTTAACACCTATCCAGAGGGAGCTATCAGTGGAACCACCTGCCTCAAAGTCAATGGTAAAATGTGACAACATAATGTACTGTAAATGACTGACCCAGAACAACTTCTCCAGAACTTCAAGCAGCCATTTTATCAGATCATACATCCAATGTCTTGAAACCATTTATCAAAATGTGATCATTTAGTAAATCATGTAAATGGATTCATTTAGTAAATAATTTCAATGGAATCATTGTGGTCTCACTGTGAACTGTGTCTGTTGTTCTATAGAGCTGTATGGACCCTCACTCCTCATCACACAAACCAACAACAGTCACACCACTCTGTCCTGTTCTGCTACTGGACGGCCTGTTCCTACAGTAACCTGGGATGACACAGAAATTCTAGAAGATTCCACAATGGCCAATGTCACCCATCTCAATGGAACTGTCACGGTCACCATAACTTCTACGCTGGCAGCATTCAGTCTACCTGACAAAGACACCAGGGTTGGCTGTATGGTGTCACTGTTCTCTGGAGGTGTCACCAAAAACGTATCCATGGTTATTCCAGCTAGAACTCAAGCTTCATTTCCTGGTGAGAAATGGTTCTATACATGCCTACAGTAACAATCAACATGCTGGTGTCATTCTGAAGTACTGTCTCTGTATGTTCTGTGCTAGGTGTACCTGAGGTCTCTGATGGTGACAGGATCAGAGGTCAGTCATTCATCTAATGAATCTCTGACACTCTTATCTGTGAATTGTACCATTCTCATCCTGTCATCTTTCACATGTAACCCAACAGGGATTGGTGCAGTGATGAGTTCACTGTGTCTCATTGCTGTGTGCTGTGGAACTGTGGCACTGTGGCGCAAACTGAGAAATACAACAAGAAGGTAAGTTTTACTGTTCAGATGACAAAGAGAAAATACAGTATTCATTTGACATTGTTTTTGTAAGTTTGACAATCTTTAGCCCAAATCCCACAGCCAATGACAGAGAACAGGAAGAACCACCAACACTCAACCCTCAACATGATGACCCTGAAACAAGTAAACAGTGTTTGTACTTACTGTAGGTAATAGATTAGAAAACATTGAATTGCTTTTCAGTATCAAATATCCTCCCTGGAGAATATGTGAGTGTAAATACCCACAAAGCCGTTATATCAGTACACTACTACAACATGATCTGACTCTGGTCAGTATCATTGATGTTAATATCTTTCAGGACCACAACAATATCCAGTACATTCTAAATGTGTTAGTACAACCTTATTGGATCATCCTGGTAGAGTGGTAGTCATGGTGACCGCATACATGCAAATGAGTTTCATTTGTTGCATTGCTGCATTGTTGTTCCAGTATGTTATTTGTATTTTGTATTTATAAGGGAACCCCATTAGCTGCTGCTCTTCCTGGGTCCAAACATATTACAGTACTTACATTACATATAAAACAGTACATCATATAACATTATTACACCACTACATCTCTACGATACAACAAGTTTAATACCACCAATCAACAATATCACAATGTTTACATATGCATGTGTCTGTACCTCTGTATGTGTCTTCACAGTCCCCGTTGTTCCATATAAGGTGTATTTTTACCCGTTTAAAAAAAATCTGATTCTACTGCTTGTATTACATGATGTGGAATAGAGTTCCATGTAGTATTGTGCACCTCCCATAGTCTGTTTTGGACTTGGGTCCTGAAAAGAGACCTCTGGTGGCATGTCTTGTGGGGTATGCATCGGTGTCCGAGCTGTGTGCAAGTGTTTTAAACAGACAGCTTGGTACATTCAGCTTGTCATCACCTCTTACAACAACAAGTAGTGATGAAGTCAATCTGTCCTCTACTTTGAACCATGAGAGATTAACCTGCATGTCATTAATGTCTGCTCTCCGTGTACTTTTAAGGGCCTGCCTTGTTGATAGTGTTGTTAAGAAGGTATAAACTAGGTCCTGTAGGACCTGCCTTGTTGATAGTGTTGTTAAGAAGTAAACTAGGTCCTGTAGGACCTGCCTTGTTGATAGTGTTGTTAGGAAGGTATAAACTAGGTCCTGTAGGACCTGCCTTGTTGATAGTGTTGTTAGGAAGGTAGAAACTAGGGCCTGTAGGACCTGCCTTGTTGATAGTGTTGTTAGGAAGGTAGAAACTAGGGCCTGTAGGACCTGCCTTGTTGATAGTGTTGTTAGGAAGGTAGAAACTAGGGCCTGTAGGACCTGCCTTGTTGATAGTGTTGTTAGGAAGGTAGAAACTAGGGCCTGTAGGACCTGCCTTGTTGATAGTGTTGTTGAAGGTAGAAACTAGGGCCTGTACCTGCCTTGTTGATAAGAAGGTAGAAACTAGGGCCTGTAGGACCTGCCTTGTTGATAGTGTTGTTAAGAAGGTAGAAACTAGGGCCTGTAGGACCTGCCTTGTTGATAGTGTTGTTAAGAAGGTAGAAACTAGGGCCTGTAGGACCTGCCTTGTTGATAGTGTTGTTAAGAAGGTAGAAACTAGGGCCTGTAGGACCTGCCTTGTTGATAGTGTTTTTAAGAAGCCTTGTTGATTGTAGAAACTAGGGCCTGTAGGACCTGCCTTGTTGATAGTGTTGTTAAGAAGGTAGAAACTAGGGCCTGTAGGACCTGCCTTGTTGATAGTGTTGTTAAGAAGGTAGAAACTAGGTAGAAACTAGGGCCTGTAGGACCTGCCTTGTTGATAGTGTTGTTAAGAAGGTAGAAACTAGGGCCTGTAGAACCTGCCTTGTTGATAGTGTTGTTAAGAAGGTATAAACTAGGGCATGTAGGACCTGCCTTGTTGATAGTGTTGTAAAGAAGGCAGAGCAGTGCTTTATTATGGACAGACTTCTCCCCATCTTAGCTACTGTTGTATCAATATGTTTTGACCATGACAGTTTACAATCCAGGGTAACTCCTAGCAGTTTAGTCACCTTAACTTGCTCAATTTCCACATTATTCATTACAAGATTTAATTGAGGTTTAGGGTTTAGTGAATGATTTGTCCCAAATACAATGCTTTTAGTTTTGGAAATATTTAGGACTAACTTATTCCTTGCCACCCTATCCGAAACTAACCGCAGCTCTTTGTTGTATAGTGTTGAGTCATCCGCATACATAGACACACTGGCTTTACTCAAACAGCTGCCCTGGGGAATTCCTGATTCTACCTGGATTATGTTTGAGAGGCTTCCATTAAAGAACGCCCTCTGTGTTCTGTTAGACAATCAACTCTTTATCCACATTATAGTAGGGGGTGTAAAGCCATAATACATATGTTTTTCCGGCAGCAGACTGAACGATAATGTCAAAAGCTTCACTGAAGTCAAAACAAAACAGCCCCCATTATCATTTTATCATCAATTTCTCTCAGCCGCCTCCGGTAGGGAAATCCTTGTCTCATCTCACACCAGCGCACACGGCGCAGTGCGCGCTAACCAAGGTTGCCAGGTGCAGTGCGCGCTAACCGCCAGTGCTAACCAAGGTTGCCAGGTGCTAACCAAGGTTGCCAGGTGCAGTGCGCTAACCAAGGTTGCCAGGTGCAGGTTGCCAGGTGCAGTGCGCTAACCAAGGTTGCCAGGTGCAGTGCGCGCTAACCAAGGTTGCCAGGTGCAGTGCCTAACCAAGGTTGCCAGGTGCAGTGCGCGCTAACCAAGGTTGCCAGGTGCAGTTCGCGCTAACCAAGGTTGCCAGGTGCAGTGCGCGCTAACCAAGGTTGCCAGGTGCAGTGCAGTGCGCGCTAACCAAGGTTGCCAGGTGTAGTGCGCGCTAACCAAGGTTGCCAAGGTTGCCAGGTGCAGTGTGCGCTAACCAAGGTTGCCAGGTGTAGTGCGCGCTAACCAAGGTTGCCAGGTGCAGTGCGCGCTAACCAAGGTTGCCAGGTGCAGTGCGCGCTAACCAAGGTTGCCAGGTGCACGGTGTTTCCTCAGACACATTGGTGGGGCTGGTACCGGGGTGGATGGCGCTGTGTTAAGAAGCAGTGTGGCTTGGTTGGGTTGTGTATCGGAGGACGCATGACTTTCAACCTTCATCTCTCCCGAGCCGTACGGGAGTTGTAGCGATGAGACAAGATAGTAGCTACTAAAATAATTGGACACCATGAAATTGGGGAGAAAAAGGGGTAACATTTAAAAACAAACAAAAAAACAATTCTCTCAGCCAATCATCATTCATTTATGTCAGTGCTGTGCTTGTTGAGTGTCCTTCCCTATAAGTATGCTGAAAGTCTTTTGTAAATTTGTTCACTGTGAAATTGCACTCTATCTGGTCAAATATATATTTTTTCTAGAAGTTTACTAAGGGTTGGAAACAGGCTGATTGGTTGGCTATTCGAGCCAGTAAACGGGGCTTTACTATTCTTGTGTAGTGGAATGACTGTAGCTTCCCTCCAGGCCTGAGGGCACACACTTTCTAAAACCTTAAATTGAAATTTTGGCAAATAGGAGTGGCATTATCGTCCTCTATTATCCTCAGTAATTTTCCATCCAGGTTGTCAGACCCTGGTGACTTGTCATTGTTGATAGACAACAATCATTTTTTCACCTCTTCCAAACTGAATTTACGGAATTCAAAAGTACTATTCTTGTCTTTCATCATGTGGTCAGATATACTTGGATGTGTAGTGTCAGCGTTTGCTGCTGGCTTGTCACACATACGTTTGCTTATCTTGCCAATGAAAAAGTCATTAAAGTGGTTGGCAATATCAGTTGGTTTTGGGATGAATGAGCCATCCGATTCATTGAATGATGGAGCTGAGTTTGCCTTTTTTCCCAATATTTAATTTAAGGTGCTCCAAAGCCTTTTACTATGATTCTTTATAGTTTTATTTCATTTAGTCATGATTTCTTAATTTGAAATACGTTTGCCAATCAGTTGGGCATCCAGATTAATTGCCATACCTTTTGCCTCATCCCTCTCACCCATACAATTTTTCAATTCCTCAGCAATCCACAGGGATTTAACAGTTTTTACAGTCATTTTCTTAATGGGTGCATGCTAATTAGTAACTGGAATAAGCAATTTCACAAATGTGTCAAGTGCAGTGTCTGGTTGCTCCTCATTACACATCAAAGACCAGCAAATATAATTTACCTCATCAACATATGACTCACTATAAAACTTCTTGTATGACCTCTTATACACTATATTAGGCTCAGCCGTTGGAACTATTCTAAAATGGATTAAATAAAAGTGTAATGATCACTTTAATGGTACTGTATTTCAAACACTCTGGTCAGTTATGTTTGTTTTAGACCATAGCTGTCAATACTTGACCGTTTTTACTTTTTTTTTTTATGAGAACTTGAGTGACTACTATACTGTCTCAAACACATCTGTGTGGTTCAAAGACTGTTTCCATCCATAGGCATTGTGGGTACTGAATAGTGGACTGAATGGCTGACACACAGGCCTGCTGTTTATTTTATACTTAAATACAGTCTGTATGTAAATATGTTTTGTAGTTGGTTAATGATGACACATGATGAATCCACACTAGACTTATGTGTTTTTATTCTTTACTGGGGGTTTTATAAATCAAATGTTAGGTACATTCATGGTGTGTGTGGGTGGTTTTCTTAATTCTTCACTTTTTAAAATCAAATGCTGTAAGATACACAATGTTGTAATGTTCTTTGTTGTGTGTGTTTTCTACTTTTATAAATAAAATGTTTAAACAATGTTGTAGTGTACGTTGTGACATCGCCTGTTATACAATGTGTCATAAATCTATGGAGCCAGATATCTTCCAAAACGTTGAACGTAGGATCGTAAGAAAATCCATTCTAAATTGTTAGGATTGTAAGACATACATAAACGTGAACTTTCATCTGTGAACAAAGTTCAATAAAGTAGTTAGAATCCAACATGATCCATAGCCTATACTATAGGCCTAGGCTATACCAAGACCATGCAGGGAGATGCACAGTGCAAAGTTATATTTCTAAGAAAATGGACTTCCTTCCCTAGTTTTTGCGCTGCTGGGATGGTACACTGCTCAAAAAAATAAAGGGAACACTTAAACAATACAATGTAACTCCAAGTCAATCACACTTCTGTGAACTCAACCTGTCCACTTAGGAAGCAACACTGATTGACAAATTTCACATGCTGTTGTGCAAATGGAATAGACAACAGGTGGAAATTATAGGCCTTCGGTCCTTCTGTAGCTCAGTTGGTAGAGCATGGCGCTTGTAACGCCAGGGTAGTGGGTTCGATTCCCGGGACCACCCATACGTAGAATGTATGCACACATGACTGTAAGTCGCTTTGGATAAAAGCGTCTGCTAAATGGCATATATTATAGGCTATTAGCAAGACACCCCCAATAAAGGAGTGGTTCTGCAGGTGGTAACCACAGACCACTTCTTAGTTCCTATGCTTCAGACTCCATGAGGGTGGAATGAGGGCCCGACGTCCACAGGTGGGGGTTGTGCTTACAGCCCAACACTGCAGGACGTTTGGCATTTGCCAGAGAAGACCAAGATAGGCAAATGTGCCACTGGCGCCCTGTGCTCTTCACAGATGAAAGCAGGTTCACACTGAGCACATGTGACAGACGTGACAGTCTGGAGACGTCGTGGAGAACGTTTTGCTGCCTGCAACATCCTCCAGCATGACCAGTTTGGTGGTGGGTCAGTCATGGTGTGGGGTGGTCAGTAAACCATTTTTTTTGTGTTGATTTTGAGGTGTACTTTGGATCATTGTCCTGCTGGAAGATCCAACCACGGCCCAGTTTCCTAGCAGAGGCAGTCCGGTTTAGATGTAATATCTGCTGGTACTTGATGGAGTCCATGATACCATGTATCCTCACAAGTGGTCCAGCGCCTTTGGAAGAAAAACAGCCCCAAAACATCAAAGATCCATCACCAGACATCACAGTGGGGATGAGGTACTTTCTGTCTGGATATCTTTCTGTCTACACCAATCCCACCTCTGGTGTTGGTTTCCAAAAAGCTCTATTTTGGTCTCATCTGACCATAGAACCTGGTCCCATTGAAAGATCCAGTAACGTTTGGCAAACTGTAGGCGCTTGAGTTTGTTGTTTGATGACAGCAAAGGCTTTTTATGGCAACCCTCCTAAACAACTTGTGGTTATGTAGGTGGCGTCTGATCATAGTTTTGGAGACTTTCTGACCCCAAGACCCAACTAACGTCTGTAATTCTCCAGCTGTGGTCCTTGGAGATGTTTTTGCCACTGGAACCATCCTCCTCACTGTGCGTGTGGTCAATATAGACACATGTCCTCTTCCAGGCCCATTGTTAACATCTCCGGTAACTTGACATTTCTTAATTATTGCCCTGATAGTGGATATGTGCAGCTCAACAACCTTTTGTGGCACATTATCACATCTTTCCAATAGTGATGGATGACTACCGGACCTTGGCCTGTGTGTCACCATATATTTACACCCCAGTGAAACAGGAAGTCATGGCTTACCACTTAAGTGTTCCTAATCGCTCAGGTGAACTTAAGAACGGGAAAAAATGAATAGGAATATACGTCAGTTAGATTTGACTCATAATCATTTCTAGGGGTGACAATAATTGTGCAACACATGTTTTGAAGAAAAACATTTATTTCACATGTATTTTTTCCAATCATTTTACTTTAATTAAAAGGTTTGATTTTTGTAAATATTTTGAATGAAACACCAAGAGGATAAACAGCAAACACATTTTTTTCACAGCCCGTTTTGCTCATATTTACCAAGTGTCCCAATATTAGTGGAGGGACCTGTATGTTCACCCCTACCCTTATCCACGGTGTTCTGCGAAACCACAACCTTCTGGCTACTTTGCCATGTAACGCTTACAAAACGAAGAACAGTTTCTAAAACGGCATATCTAAGACTCTGGTCTGTCCAAGGAGTGAAGGTAAACAGTAGGCATGTTCTCTGCAATCCACTTCATATTTAAATTATTATTTTGGGTATAGTGGAGGGTGTTGGGGAATAATCAGAATTAGTTGGGTAACATAGATAAGATGTTTTATATTCATGATATGCTTATGAGTTATTTCTCATAAGAATGTATTTTGTTGTACTATAGTGGTGGCGAATGGCAGTTATCTGTTCTATGTCAAGATTAAGTTGCATGGGCTGCAGAGAGGGGAGAGGTCAAGGGGTCATCATGTGTAAACATGTCTTTTGCTCTTTTGCTCCACTGTGTCTGTGTGCCAGTCACTCCCTACTTTTCTCATCGGGGAAAGGAGGGTGGCAGTGTCTGGAATCATTCTATGCTCCCTCTTTGTTGACCTATAGGGTCACTCTCCTCTCCGTGAGTTTGTCCAGGATTGGTTGTATTTAGAATTGGTTCTATCTAAATTTGATATATATCATAGGGCGGGGGTAATGTCTTGGTACCATTTTGTACCAAGGACGAGATAAGAGCTTTGTTTAGGAGACCAAACTGAACGATAATTTATAGCCAACTCTGTCTGACTAGGGGATACTCCTCTCTGAAGTAAAGTCTTTCTTTGTGTAAGTTCCTAAGACCTGTGTTTTGTCATGTCGTCTAGGGGGGTGGATCTTTGCTATAAAGGAACCCATTTGCCATTATGTTGGGCACTCTCAACTTTTCATTAGAGATACTGAACTGTTGAAAGTCAAAATGCTATTGCAAAAGCTTAATTATTATTAAAGGTGAAGATTAAGCATAGCTCTGACTCATGTGTGATTTGCTCTCTCATCAGTTGGTAATTAAGGAAATGTCCACGACAAGGGTCACTTGTTTTTTTTGTTGTCAAGTGTTCAGGAAGGGTCGGGTAAAAATATATTTAACTGAAGGGAGGGCCATCCATTTCCATTTCAGAGAGATATGATTTTCTCCAGGTATCCCTTATTATAAATACCTTATAGTCCCTTAGTAGTCAAAACATATATATCCACCCAAACAAAAGGTGAAAACTGATCCTCACACCATCTCTATCTGATACATGTTGTGTCTACTAGCTTATTCCCACAGAGAACTGCAGAGGGAAGCAGTACCACCAGGTCAACCATCAGACTCCGTATTTTCAACAAGAGAAACCGCAGAGGTTATTCAACCTTAAGGACAAATCCAAGGTCATCTCAATATCTTTACAGTAGAAGCTAACAAAACACACCAAAACTGACAAGGTGTACACTGATTAGTAAAGTGAGGCTAACATTCTCCATTTCCTCTGCACAGTTCTCACAGTGAGAAACAATAGGATCCAATTCAGTGTTACCACTTACTTTATGACATGAGAATTAAGTGATGGACTTTAATCTTAGCTGGTCTGAGAGAACTGATGAGGCTTTTCTCCTTTATGTATACGTTGGTGTTTCTTTAAGCTGCTGTGTTGAGAGAAATTTTTCCCACAGTCAGAGCACGAGTAAGGCTTCTCTCCTGTATGTATACGCTTGTGACATGTTAAGGTATATAATTGGGTAAAACAATTCCCACAGTCAGAGCAGAAGTGAGGCTTTTCTCCTGCATGTAAACATTGGTGTTTTTTTAAGTTGCTCTGTTGAGAGAAACTCTTCCCACATTCAGCGCAGGAGTAAGGCTTTTCTCCTGTGTGCGTTCTCTGGTGAACTGTTACCTCAGATGATGTTTTGAAGCATTTTCCACAGTCAGAGCAGAAGTAAGGCTTCTCTCCTGTGTGTGTTCGCTGGTGAACTGTTAGCTCAGATGATGTTGTGAAGCATTTTCCACAGTCAGAGCAGAAGTAAGGCTTTTCTCCTGTGTGTATACGTTGGTGTTTCTGTAAGCTGCTGTGTTGAGAGAAATTTTGCCCACAGTCAGAGCACGAGTAAGGCTTCTCTCCTGTGTGTATTCGCTTGTGACTATTTAACTTATCCAATTGGGAAAAACTCTTTTCACAGTCTGAGCAGGAGTAAGGCTTTTCTCCAGTATGTGAACGTTGGTGTCTTTTTAAGTTACTCTGTTGAGAGAAACTCTTCCCACAGTCAGAGCAGGAGTAAGGCTTTTCTCCTGTATGTATACGTTCATGTTTGATTAAGGTATCCAATAGGGAGAAACTCTTCCCACAGTCAGAGCAGAAGTAAGGATTCTCTCCTGTGTGTGTTCTCCGGTGAACTGTTAGCTCATATGATGTTGTGAAGCATTTTACACAGTCAGAGCAAGAGTAAGGCTTCTCTCCTGTGTGTATATGTTGGTGGTTTTTTAAGTTTCTCCGTTGAGAGAATCTGCACCCACAGTCAGAGCAGGAGTAAGGCTTCTCTCCAGTGTGCACGCTCTGATGAACTGTCAGAGCCCCTGATGTTCTAAAGCTCTTTCCACAGTCAGAACAGAAGTAAGGCTTCTCTCCCGTATGAATACGTTGGTGTGTTTGTAAGCTTCCCAGTTGAGAGAAACTCTTCCCACAGTCAGAGCAGGAGTAAGGCTTCTCTCCTGTGTGCATACGCTGGTGAGATTTTAAGGTATTAAATTGGGCAAAACAATTCCCACAGTCAGAGCAGAAGTAAGACTTTTCTCCTGTGTGTATTAGTTGGTGCCTATTTAACTTATCCAATCGGGAGAAACTCTTTTCACAGTCGGAGCAGGAGTAAGGCTTCTCTCCTGTGTGCACTCTCTGATGAACTGTCAGAGCCCTTGATGTTGTGAAGCTCTTCCCACAGTCAGTGCAGGAATACAGATTCTCTCCTGTGTGTATTTTCAGGTGTATTTTTAGCTTTGATAGCATTGGGAAAATCTCCTCACAATGTGGGCAGTGGTGAGACATCTTAGCTCTGTGATCTTCCTGCTGCTTTCTGGATGTAGAGAATGTCTCAATGTCACCTGTGTGAACAGCATCAGGAAAAAAAAGTCAAGTTTTGTGACATACGCAGAATGGGAAAAACATTAAGAACACCTGCTCATTCCACGACATAGACTGACCAGGTGCAAGTTATGATCCCTTATTGATATCACTTGTTAAATCCGCTTTAAAATCAGTGTAGATGAAGGGGAGGAGACAGGTTAAATAAGGAGTTTTAAGTCTTGAAACAGCTGAGAAATGGATTGTGTATGTGTGCAATTCAGAGGGTGAATGGGCAAGACAAAAGATGTAAGTGCCATTGAATGGGGTATGGTAGTAGGTGTCAAGACCTCCAATGCTGCTAGGTTGACGCTGAACAGTTTAACTTATGTATCAAGAATGGTCCACCACCCAAAGGACATCCAACCAACTTAACACAACTGTGGGAAGCATTTGAGTCAACATGGGCCAGCCTCCCTGTGCAACGCTTTCAACACCTTGTAGAGTCCAATAGGGCTGTCCCCAACAACAACAAACATATGTGGTTAACCAAGAGTAGTTTGTTCTTTCAACTAATCAATTGGTCAAAAATGTTAAAACATGTATTTCTCCAGTGCATTCGGTTAATTATTCAGACTCCTAGACTTTTTCCACATTTTGTTACGTAACAGCCTTATTCGAAAATGGATTACATTGTTTGTTATTTCTCATCAATCTACACATAATACCCAATGACAAAGCAAAAACAGTTTTTTAAAGAAATGTATTAATAATAAAAAACAGAAATCCTCCCAAGCTCTGTCAGGTTGGACAGCTATTTTCAGGTCTCTCCAGAGATTTTTGATCGGGTTAAAATCCGTGCTCTGTCTGGGCAACTCAAGGACATTGAGAGACTTGTCCCGAAGCCACTCCTGTGTTGTCTTGACTGTATGCTTAGGGTCGTTGTCCTGTTGGAAGGTGAACCTTCTCCCCAGTCAGAGGTCCTGAGCAGGTTCTCACCAAGGAGCTCTCTGTTCATTACTCTGTTCATCTTTCCATCGATCCTGACTAGTCTCCCAGTCCATGGTGCAGAAAAACAGCCCTACAGCATGATGCTGCCACCACCATGCTTCACCGTAAGGATGGTGCCAGGTTTCCTCCAGACGTGACGCTTGACATTCAGGCCAAAGAGTTATATACTAAGCCTACTAATGATAACGGCATTACCTATTATCATTATGATGGTCATAATAATAGTTGGTCATAATAATAGTAATAATCACAAAAGATCAAGAAAAGGGAGAGGTATTATTATTATTATTATCGGACACTAAATGAATCATAAATAATACCAAAGGGGCTATTTAAACAGAGAGAGAAAGTAAAGCCTTTATTACAGCATAGCGAAGACAACAAACAGACGAATTAGTGAAATTGTTTATCCAACATGTGGTTGCGTGAGGCTCGGTGCTCATGGAATCAGTAGGCTATTAAACAAACAGTCAAACAGGAAACACAAGCAATAACTGTAGTCCATTAGTCCATTCAGACAGGCGTGAAACAAACAGGTGTCTTGTCATGATTGTTTTTGTTGATATTTGCTACTGCTCGACTAAAGAAATCTTGGTGGACCAACAGCCTATCGACCAAATAATCTACTAAATGGTGTCAGCCCTAGAGTCCATGCTACATATCTGTGGATTGACTGTGTCTTTAAACAGCTTGGAAAATGTAGAAGCTTCATGACTTTAGAAGCTTCTGGTAGGCTAATTGACAGGTGTACCTGTGGATGTATTTCAAGGCCTACCTGCAAACTCAATGCCTCTTTGCTTGACATCATAGGAAAATCAAAAGAAATCAGCCAAGACCTCAGAAAAAAAAATTGTAGACCTGGTTCAATCCTGGGAGCAATTTCAAAACTCCTGAAGGTACCACGCTCATCTGTACAAACAATAGTACACAAGTATAAACACCATGGGACCAGACAGCCGTCATACTGCTCAGGAAGGAGCCGCGTTCTGTCTCCTAGAGATGAATGTACTTTGGTGCGAAAAGTACAAATCAATCCCATAACAACAGCAAAGGACCTTGTGAAGATGCTGGAGGAAACGGGTACAAAAGTATCTATATCCACAGTAAAACGACTCCTATATCGACATAACCTGAAAGGCCGCTCAGCAAGGAAGAAGCAGATCGTACTTTTTGGAGAAATGTCCTCTGGTCTGATGAAACAAAAATGGAACTGTTTGGCCATAATGACCATTGTTATGTTTGGAGGAAAAGGGGGGAGGCTTGCAAGCCGAAGAACACCATCCCAACCGTGAAGCACGGGGGTGGCAGCATCATGTTGTGGGGGGGCTTTGCTGCAGGAGGGACTCGTGCACTTCACAAAATAGATGGCATCATGAGGAATTGAAAATTATGTGGATATATTGAAGCAACATCTAAAGACATCAGTTAAAGCTTGGTCGCAAATGGGTCTTCCAAATGGACAATGACCCCAAGCGTACTTCCAAAGTTGTGGCAAAATGGCTTGAGGACAACAAAGTCAAGGTATTGGAGTGGCCATCACAAAGCCCTGACCTCAATCCCATAGAAAATGTGTGGGCAGAACTGAAAAAGCATGTGCGAGCAAGGCCTACAAACCTGACTCAGTTACACCAGCTCTGTCAGGAGGAATGGGCCAAAATTCACACAACTTATTGTGGGAAGCTTGTGGAAGGCTACCTGAAACATTTGACCCAAGTTAAACAATTTAAAGGCAATGCTATCAAATACTAGTTGAGTGTATGTAAACTTCTGACCCACTGGGAATGTGATGAAAATAATAATAGCTGAAATAAATAATTCTCTCTACTATTATTCTGACATTTCACATTCTTAAAATAAAGTGGTGATCCTAACTGAACTAAGACAGGGAATTTGTGCTAGGATTAATTGTCAGGAATTGTGAAAAACTGAGTTTAAATGTATTTGGCTAAGGTGTATGTAAACTTCCAACTTCAACTGTACATATCAATCAAATGTATTTTAAGAAGCCCTTTTTTACATCAGCAGTTGTCACAAAGTCCTTCACAGGAACCCAGCCTAAGACACATACAGCAAGCAACGCAGATGTAGAAGCTCAGTTTCTAGGAAAAACGCCCTAGAAGGGAGGAACCTGGGAAAAAACCTAGCGAGGAAAAAGGCTCCAAGGGTGACCTTGGAGACTTTATACAAATATTTGCTTTTTTAAAATCAAATAGTTTCAATGATATTGAAAAACCATCCCGTGGCGTTTTCCAAATACCCCGGTATACAGTATACCACCCAAGCCTAGTGACTACACAGACTCATTTCATACAACTTCAAAACACTGTCAGTTTGTCTACTTCACTTCTTTAGTCTACGCTCTGATCACTCCAGATAGACCAGTTGTTCAGGGATGTGTGATGTTGAATTATAGAATTCAACCTAGCAACAGACTGGGTCATAACTTGTGGAGGTCTAACTTCTGAAGATAACTTATATACAGAACCTGCTCTTACCATGAGAAACAGATTTCCCAATCTTCTCCTCCTCCTCTTCATCTTTAATGTTGACATTCAGCTCCAGTGTTTGACTGCAGTCGTCCAACTTCACTGATGCCATCTCTGGATCCTGCAGTGCAAACTGGGCTCCACTGTCACAATCAGGACCCAGTGACTGTAGGTTTTGACTCAGTGTGAAAGGAGAGAGGCAGGCTGGGTTTGTCGTCACTGTTGATGTTACTGGCCTCAGACTTAATCTGAGTCGGTCTGGTCTGTAGTAATAAAGAGAATCAGACACAAAAAGTTATTGACTTGACAGTTCTGGCGCTTTCTCTATTCTCTAAAAATATATTATATTTATTCTCTTGGGTTCTAACTTGAAATATCCTCATTCATATTTACATATTAGAACTGGGTGTATGCAAATGTGCTGAGGGAGAAAGGGGAGTGCAGAAGGTTTACATTCTGTCAGAACATGTTATGGTTAAATCTCATGTATGATATGGAGAGGAGAAGGGCAACGGTCTAGTTTCAGTCACTGATAAGGTTGTATAGCCGTGGATTAGGGAGGAGTGAGGAATGTGGGCCGAGGTCAGGTCAGATGAAGGAACACTCCTATGACATACACACATAGGAGGCAGGGCCATGACTACACCAATGAGAGGAAACACTTAAGTTTCTGCCTTGCAACAGAGATGTATTGTCTGTCTAGATGGGCAAGGAGTTTGTGTAAACATGTCTGTCTAGATGATGGGCAGGGAGTTTGTGTAAACGTCTGTCTAGATGGGCAGGGAGTTTGTGTAAACATGTCTGTCTAGATGGGCAAGGAGTTTGTGTAAACATGTCTGTCTAGATGGGCAGGGAGTTTGTGTAAACATGTCTGTCTAGATGGGCAGGGAGTTTGTGTAAACATGTCTGTCTAGATGGGCAGGGAGTTTGTGTAAACATGTCTGTCTAGATGGGCAGGGAGTTTGTGTAAACATGTCTGTCTAGATGGGCAGGGAGTTTGTGTAAACATGTCTGTCTAGATGGGCAGGGAGTTTGTGTAAATATGTCTGTCTAGATGGGCAGGGAGTTTGTGTAAACATGTCTGTCTAGATGGGCAGGGAGTTTGTGTAAATATGTCTGTCTTATGCAGCTGTTTGACCCAGTGGGTGAATATATTTGTTTGGAGCTTTGACTAGTTGTCTGTTAGTTTTTTACACTGTTTATTTAGAACCTAACACTTCTTAATCACTTATCTAATTTCAATAGATCAGGCAGCTAAACATTGACAACAAAATATTCATTCATTTACATTAGACAAAGTGCACACTTTAAATGACAAAGTAAGTACATGTAACCTATAGTAGATTAAATAAATGAATATAAATGCATAACTGACTCAAAAAACATTTAGTACAAGGTTGCAGTTTGTTTTAGGCAGCACTATGTACTATTTTACTGAATAACCTTGTCTTCGTTGTATATTTTCACTCACAAAAACCACATTGTCAGTGGTGGAAAAATAACTAAATTGTCATTCTTGAGTCAAATCAAATTTATTTATATCGCCCTTCGTACATCAGCTGATATCTCAAAGTGCTGTACAGAAACCCAGCCTAAAACCCCAAACAGCAAGCAGTGCAGGTGTAGAAGCACGTTGGCTCGGAAAAACTCCCTAGAAAGGCCAAAACCTAGGAAGAAACCTAGAAAGGAACCAGGCTATGAGGGGTGGCCAGTCCCCTTCTGGCTAAAAGTAAATGCTATACATCAAATTCCTTATATCAAAGCAACAATATGTAACTTTTTGAGCAACCCGACCAAATGCTCATTTGTGAGTTATAGATCTTTCAGTGTCATTGAAAGCAAGTCTAAGAAGCAGTAGATACATTCTATGTGTGCCATTTCTGTGCTTTCCATTCTGAAGTTTAGTTTTTGAGTCCTTTACTTTCGGTCTTGTACTGTACACCAGCGTCAAACAACTGAATATACATTATTTTTGGTTATGGAAAATATATTTCACAGTGGTTTAGATGGTACAATGATTCTCTACACAATGGCTGCTTGTTTTGCACAAACTGAAATTAGGTGAACTATGCACATTTTTGCAACCAGCGATTTCTGCAAAGACGAAACTTTAAACAAACCAGATGGCATGATTTTCCAGTTGTTTTATTTCATTTACGGATAGCCGGGGGCACACTCCAACACTAAGATATCATTGAAAATGGATTTGTGTTTAGTGAGTGTTTAGGGTGTTTAGTGTGTCTGCCAGATCAGAGGCAGTAGGAATGACAACATGTGAATTGGACCATACTGCTGTGTAGCAGTATGGGGCCACGGAAAAAACATCAACAAAGGCGACACAAAAACACCCAAATTCATCCTTTTACAGACTACAAAGCTCTAAGTATAGTGATACAGGTCTTTAGATGTTGTACGCATGAAATTGTGTCATTACGAACTTTATCCGCAACTTTATTTTCCATTTTGTATTGCAACTCAAGCAATAACTCTGTCCATTTTATATGTAATAAAGGAAACATTTTGAATAAATGAGGGATACAAAGTATATTGAAAGCATGAATAGCTTCCACACAGGAAGTTCCAGACACTTGTAGAATCTATGCCAGGGCGCATTGAAGCTGTTCTGGCATCATATCTGGAAGACACCTGGCACCATCCCTACGGTGAAGCATCATGCTGTGGGCATATTTTTCAGCAGCAGGGACTGGGAGACTAGTCAGGAAAAGATTAACAATGCAAAGTACAGAGAGATCCTTAATGAAAACCTGTTCCAGAGCACTCTGGACCTCAGATTAGGGTGACGGTTCACCTTCCAACAGGACAACGACCCGAAGCACACAGCCAACACAACGCAGGAGTGGCTTCGGGGCAAATCTCAATGTCCTTGAGTGGCCAAAGCAGAACCCAGATTTGAACCCGATCGAACATCTCTAGAGAGACCTGAAAATAGCTGTGCAGCCACACCCTACATCCAACCTGACAGAGCTTGAGAGGATCTGCAGAAAACAATGTGAGAAACTCCCCAAATACAGATGTGCCAAGCTTGTAGTGTCATACCCAAGAAGACTCAATGCTGTGATCGCTGCCAAATGTGTTTCAAAAAAGTAATGAGTAAAGGGTCTGATGATTTATGTAAATAAGGTAGGTATCTGTTGTTTAAAAAAAGAAAAATAAACTATTTTTGCTTTGTTATTATGGGGTATTGTGTGTAGATAACATTTTTTTTACGGCTGTAACGTAATAAAATGTGGAAAAAGTCAAGGGGTCTGAATACTTTCTGAATGCACTGTGGTATGCTAATGTTACCTAGCTGGCCTGGCGCATTGTTGCCCATGAAAGCCTAGTGAGCAAGCATTTTAGCCAGGTAGCCTAGGACATCAAAAACTAAAAGCGTGTACTGTATGACAGAGTTCTAGACCGTTTAGGAAACATGAAAGAGTTGGATAGCATTGGCGTTTCTCTACAAGTAGGGTGAGTCAACATGTTTTTTTCTACTTGCGCACACACACACACACAAACCAGTGCCATGGACAGCCACAACATGTTTAGCTTACGTTGATTGGACTAAATCGTTTTGGGTATCTTTTAGTTATCACTTTATTAGACTAAGCATAGGTGATTAGATGTAGAAATGTTGAAGTTGAAATGGTGCTGGAATAGTGGAGGCAGCTCCTGTTTTCTTTGTGACTTGCTGTAACTCTCCATGGTTCTAAATCAATAGTTGTTTAGTCGTCCAAAAATGTATGAAACATTACTTTGTTTGACCATGCTGTCGGTCATATAACTGTTTGTTACATGTGATATGTTTTGTAGACTTCACTGGACAGATGTTGCTCTCCTGTATTGTAATGAAACAAAGGTGTGGTTGAATTTATTGTCACTGCGTCTTATTGTCTAGGCCTTAAGACTATATACCACAGGGGCAAGGCATATGAACTAACAGATTATAGTGCAAATAATGCAATTATTACATCGGTTATAATATATTTTGGGTTTCCACAGTGATTTTACTGATAAAATACAATAACATCTCAATTAAATTGATTCTTTATTAAATTACCTTGAAATAACGTACAGTACATTCAAAAAGACAAACCCCAAATCTCTAGCTATGTGACATGTAAAATGTTTGTTCACGTTCTTCTCTCACTCGGTTTGACACACACACAAAACATAACAACCTCTGTTCCGGATTTGTTACCGACCATGTTATGACATGTTCTTTCGATATTAGAAAGTAGAAACGTGCAAAGACATACCTGTAGTAATACATACAACGGTTATCGTCTTGACAGCACAGCTCTAACGCTTTCGTTATTCTGAAGAATGGTCCACGCCTACCCGGAACTTCTTCTTCTCCTCTGGATTTTAACGGTGGTTGGCATCGAAAATGTGGCATTACCGCCCCCAACTGGATGATAATATATACCCATTATACTTTGTCTTACAAAATGGAAAAAAACATCAAATAAATATTCTATACCCCCCAAAATATACCCCCCCAAAATACCATTCCAAGTAACTCTACACTCATTAAAAACCCACTACCCCATTCCACTACTGTGATCCTATCTGCTCCTGCACTATGCCAATGGGCTCGGAGGGCGGAACACCACCCCTCAACACACCCTGTAACTCTTCTGAAATGAAATCAGTTCTTGTATACCCAAATACTTCACTGCGGCTGCCACCACAACATCTATATTCTGTGATTTACGTTCCATCTCTGCAGTACAGTTGATAACCATTGCTATGAACGCTAAGAAGCCAACCATATGACTCGTTGGCCTATCCCTCTGTGCTGGCACAGATCTCACACAGATCCTCTCAGGATCCCTCCCCCTTGACCCATCCTCCTCTACTTTCTTCACTGCTTCAGCATGCCACACCTCCTGCACTACTCTAACCACACCCCCTGTATTATATTGAAGACCTGGTGGATCTATTGGATAACAGCACAATCACTTGGGATTTTTTGGGGCTAGGGCTCATTAAATGTGGTTAATGTAGGGCTCATTAAATGTGGTTAATGTAGGGCACATTAAATGTATTTAATGTAAGGCTCATAAAATGTGGTTAATGTAGGGCACATTAAATGTCTTTACTGTAGGGCTCATTAAATGTTGTTACCGTAGGGCTCATTAAATGTCTTTAGTGTAGGGCTCATTAAATGTTGTTACCGTAGGGCTCATTAAATGTGGTTAACGTAGGGCTCATTAAATGTGGTTAACGTAGGGCTCATTAAATGTGGTTAATGTAGGGCTCATTAAATGTGGTTAATGTAGGGCTCATTAAATGTGGTTAATGTAGGGCTCATTAAATGTGGTTAATGTAGGGCTTCATTAAATGTGGTTAATGTAGGGCTCGTTAAATGTGGTTAATGTAGGGCTTCGTTAAATGTGGTTAATGTAGGGCTCGTTAAATGTGGTTAATGTAGGGCTCGTTAAATGTGGTTAATATAGGGCTCATTAAATGTGGTTAATGTAGGGCTCGTTAAATGTGGTTAATGTAGGGCTTCATTAAACGTGGTTAATGTAGGGCTCATTAAATGTATTTAATATATGTCTCAACACGCTCAGGTGGCATCAGGTTTGAATGTTCATGCTGATCAAAGCTCTAATCAAATCCAGACATTTATATGCTTTATGATGCTTTTGAATGATACTTCCGGTTTTGGCAGAAAATATTGCTTTACCTGGGAGAATAATGCACATACAGGTTGATTCACAAGACACCAACCAAGTAACTTATAGATACGGTATCTTCATTAGGCCTAAAGGCAATTTATGTCCATGATATGAAGTTTGTTGTAGTGACTGAGTAAGCCTAATTGTAAAAGTAAGCCTCAAAAGTGGCATGTTTGTACAGTTTATTATGTGGAGGAAAAATGGAGGCAGTCAGGAATTAATGCCAGGACTGCTCAGTACTGTAGGTCGCACTGTAGGCCGAGCTCTTATTGCAGTCCAGTGCCATGGACAGCTTTGAAGTTTGGCCTCTAGTAAGTCAGGAGGGCAACTTTATGAAGGCCGCCTCACAATGGCTTTATCATACATGGCTCTACAGAAAGATTTACAAAACGACAGGCTATTGTTATTGGCCTATGTCTTTTTAGCCACCTGGCTAGGGACACAATTAAAAGGTTTGGACAACCAACTGAAAGATTTTAATTGGCTTGTTTTACACAGACATCTTCCGGTCCGCTCAACATTATATGATCCTAATTTGACACTGAATAAATGTTGTATTTGTCAGGGACCAGTTTACAATTAAAATATATATTTCAGTAAGATGACATATGATGCATTACATCAGCTATAGCAATCAAGTGGACTTGTTGTCAGGACAGAAAAAAACACTGTCCAGTCAGTTAATTGGATAATAACTGAAACTAGAAAGGAGTCAAGGGAGACTCTAGGTACAACATTAACATATGTGTCTCAAACTTAATACAAATATTACAACCTGCAAAATCATTTCCATACCAACATCTATCAAACACATGATTTAAAGTTGATTGAACTTCAACCCAACTTGTCTAGTTGAAGTTGGAACAAAGTTTTTGACAACTTGTCTAATTGATTTAGAAACGTTTATCTTAAAATGTGAAGCTTATGCAACGCTGACTGAAAAAGGCTGTGGGACTAGTTACTAAAAGATCTTGAGTTGGGCCACCTTGATATTTTGTTTTTACAGTGTGCTTCTCGCAGAAATCACTCCGCCATTTCCTAGTTTCTAAAATTCTAGTTTTTGTGACAAAACAAGCAATGCTTAGTGTAAGGAATCATTCTACCATCTAAACCGCATGAATATTTATTTTCCATAACCAAAAACATTGTATTTTGAGCTACAAAACATGTGAAGCATAGAAATAACACACATAGAACAGGTCTACCGCTTCTTAGACTTGTTTTCAATGAGAATGACAGATCTATAATTGCTATGTGAATTTGGTCGGGTCGTCCAAAATGTTGCATAGTGCAGCATTCATTGCTGCAGAGCTATTTTCAGGACTCTCCAGAGATGTTCGATCGGGTTCAAGTCCGGACTAGCAGGGCCTCTCAAGGACATTCAGAGACTTGTCCCGTAGCCACTCCTGCCGTGTCTTGGCGGTGTGCTTAGGGTCATTGTCCTGTTTGTTGGAAGGTGAACCGTCGCCACAGTCTGAAGTCCTGAGAGCTCTGGAGCAGGTTTTCATCAAGGATCTCTCTGTACTTTGCTCTGTTCATATTTCCCACGATCATGACTAGTTTCCCAGTCCCTGCCGCTGAAAAACATCCCCATATTATGATGTTGCTACCACCATGCTCCACCATAGGGAGTGTGCCAGGTTTCCTCCAGACGGGACTCTTGACATTCAGGCCAAAGAATCTTGTTTCTCATGGTCTGAAAGTATTTAGGTGCCTTTTGCCAAACTCCAAGCGTGCTGTCATGTGCCTTTTACTGAGGAGTGGCTTTCGTCTGGCCACTACCATAACTGCCTGATTGGTGGAGTGCTGCAGAGATGGTTGTCCTTCTGGAAGGTTCTCCCATCTCCACAGAGGAACTCTAGAGCTCTGTCAGTGACCATCGGGTTCTTGGTCGCCTCCCTGACCAAGGCCCTTCTTCCCCGATTGCTCAGTTTGGCCGGGCGGCCAGCTCTTGGAAGAGTCTTTGTGGTTCTAAACTTCTTCCATTTAAAAATGTTGGAGGCCACTGTGTTCTTGGGGAGCTTCAATGCTGCAGAAATGTTTTGGTACCCTTACCCAGATCTGTGCCTCGGCACAGTCTCAGAGCTCTATAGACAATTCCTTCGACCTCAAGGCTTGGTTTTTGCTTTGACATGCACCGCCAACTGTGGGACCTTATCTAGACAGGTGTGTGCCTTTCCAAATCATGTCCAATCAATTGAATTTACCACAGGTGGACTCCAATCAAGTTGTAGAAACATCTCAAGGATGATCAATGGAAACAGGATGCACCTGAGCTCAATTTCGAGTCTCATAGCAAAGGGTCTGAATACTTATGTAAATAAGGTATTTCACTTTTTTGCCAAAAAATCCCCAAAACCTTTTTCACTTTGTCATTATGGGGAATTGTGTGTAGATTGCTGAGGATGTTTTCTCTCCATGTCACGTTCTGACCTTTATTTCCTTTGTTTTGTATTTATTTAGTATGGTCAGGGTGTGAGTTGGGTGGGCAGTCTGTTTGATTTTCTATGATTTGGGATTTCTATGTTTCGGCCTAGTATGGTTCTCAATCAGAGGCAGGTGTCATTAGTTGTCTCTGATTGAGAATCATACTTAGGTAGCCTGGGTTGCACTGTTTGTTAGTGAGTGATTGTCTATGTTAGTGGCTTGTGTCAGCACAGGTCTCATTTGTAGCTTCACGGTCGTCATTGGTTTATTGTTTTTGTATAGTGTTGCAGTGTTCAGTGTTCTCTTTATTAAAATTCACTATGAACACATACCACGCCGCATTTTGGTCCTCTGATCCTTCTCGCCTCTCCTCTTCAGATGAAGAGGAGGAAGACCGTGACACTCCATTTAGTCCATTTTAGAATAAGGCTGTAAGGTAACAAAATGTGGAAAGTCAAGGGGTCTGAATACTTTCCAAAGGCACTGTATTTATGCAGTTGGTTAGTTCCTTCACAGTGTGCACTGCAGGTTGCTAAAGTGTAGTGCTGTATTAGATGTGTGTACTAAACAGCATGAGGCAGGCTCATGTAACCCAAAGACGAGCTGGCAGAAAGTGACACCAGGGGAGATTGAAAATGTGGCCACAAACGATTTGGACCAGTAGTCAACCCACCTTTTCAGAGGAACGTGGAGTTTGAAGACGAGGGTCTGCAGAACTGCTCTATCGTCATCAGAGGAGTGTCAAGAGGAGACGAGTCCTGCTACAAGTGTCTGTTTAACACCTATCCAGATGGAGCTATCAGTAGCAAGTCCTGTGAATAGATCCCACAGCACCAGAACAAGTGTTGGGATACACTTCCACACATTTTTATTTATTTTACCTTTATTTAACTAGGCAAGTCAGTTAAGAACAAATTCTTATTTTCAATGACGGCCTAGGAACAGTAGGTTAACTGCCTGTTCAGGGGCAGAACAACAGATTTGTACCTTGTCAGCTCAGAGGTTTGAACTTGCAACCTTCCGGTTACCAGTCTAACGCTCTAACCACTAGGCTACCCTGCCACCCCATACTGACCAACTGCAGAACCAAACGTTGACCCAACACTGCCTGCTCAAACCGACTATAGATATAAAGTATTTACTCAGTAGAGGAACACAATAACCCTTAATCAAACCAAAGTGACGCTCCTTTGACGGGGTTGACTTGGTTATAATGGACCTTGAGAGCTGAGAGAAGGAAGTGCTGCTGTTGCCTAGCTTGTATTTGTGTTACTCCTGTGCAGAAACACTTTGCTAGGGCATCTTGGTCTTTGTGACTGGAGTCTTTGCTGAGAACTCCCCACAAAGAGGTCTTATGATAAACCACAGGCACATCAACAGGTCCACTTCCTTATTTAGACACAAACAATGATAGATGAAGGGTGCTTTTTATCAAGTGTAGAACTGATGCAGATTTTGGCTAGTTTCAATCAACCCTGAAATGGCCAATGTGTACACGCTGTAGTTCTATAGAAGAAACACCGAAAGGAGAAGCAATTTTTGCATAAGTTGTGTCACGAACCGGCTCAAAGCCCGTACCAAAGGGAGACAACGTGGAGATAAGGAGTAGCAAAATATATATTACATTAACTAAAGCAACTAAGTATAATATACAATGGTGTGTGTAATCAGTAATCAGTAGTGTAAGTGAGTGTTTTGCATGCATGAATGTGATAATGCAGGGTGATGAAAGGTGCCAAAGCAAACAAACAAAAGGCCACCAAGAACCACAACATAATCTACAAAAGGTGTCTGCATGGAGAGAGTCTCCCCCATGAATGTGGAAGAGGTCTATTTATCCTGTTGAGACACCTGGCCCAGGTGTTTCCCATGTAGCTGAAGACCCTCCCAACTCCGCCTACCGGCATCCTAATAAGGAAACAAGAACAAAGAGAGAATACGGCAGACAGAGTGGGAGGGTCGTCACAAGTTGGCAAGTGTCATTAACTGTTATGTCATCACACACCATATACAAACGCATGTGAACACCCCTTCAAATTAGTGCAACACTCACTACTGAGTTCCAAACTGCCTCTGGAAGCAACATCAGCACAATCATATTTCATTGGGAGCTTCATGAAATGGGTTTCCATGGCCGAGCAGCCGCACACAAGTCTAAGATCACCATGCACAATGCCAAGCGTCAGCTGGAGTGGTGTAAAGCTCGCCACCATTGGACTCTGGAGAAATGAAAATGCCTTTTCTGAAGTGATGAATCACGCTTCATCATCTGGCAGGTCGACGGACAAATCTGGGTTTGGCGGATGCCAGGAGAACACTACCTCACCCAATGTATAGTGCCAACTGTAAAGTTTGGTGGAAGAGGAATAATGGGCTGGGGCTGTTTTTCATGGTTCAGGCTAAGCTCCTTAGTTCCAGTGAAGGGAAATTTTAATGATACAGCATACAATGCATTCTAGACGATTCTGTACTTTGTGGCAATAGTTTGGGGAAGGCCCTTTCCTGTTTCAGCATGACAATCCCCCCGTGCACAAAGCTAGCTCCACACAGAAATGATTTGTCGAGATCGGTGTGGAAGAACTTGACTGGCCTGCACAGAGCCCTGACCTCAACCCCATTGAACACCTTTAGGATTAATTGGAATGCCAACTGCGAGCCAGGCCTAATCGCCCAACATCTGTGCCCAACATCACTAATGCTCTTGTGGCTGAATGGAAGCAAGTCCCAGCAGCAATGTTCCAAAATCTAGTGGAAAGCCTTCCCAGAAGAGTGGAGGTTATTATAGCAGCAAAGGGGGGGCCAACTCCATATTAATGCCCATGATTTTGGAATGAGATGCTTGATGAGCAGGTGTCCACATACTTTTGGTCATGCAGTGTATGTCCTAATAGCTGTCATTACTATGTTACCCAACTGTCTTACCACATCATAACCACACATATATTCTTCATTTTATGGTATTATTGCAGTATCCATGCTTGTAATGTTACCTTTCTCCATCCCCATCCCTCAGCTAATGTAGCTATCATTTGGCTGCAACACAAACTCCAGATTGGGGTTATATCAAGACAGCAGCACCACCTGCTGTTTGTTTACTTAATGAAAGACCAAAGAGAAAAGGAGCGTAGATAATGTTCACTTCTCACACAAAATATAACATTAGTCGTCTTATTTTCTTTGTCTGCAATATTTTATCCTTCATTTATTTAACCTCATTCCATTTCAAAATGATAGCACGTGTTGAACTTTTATTGATGTAAGGTGTAAGAGTTCTTGTTTTAGTTTTTTTTTTTAAAGACTTATGGTGTGTGTTTGGTTGAGTAAATATTGGGTATCAATTAAGTACTAGTAATTATTACATAAGTAAAGTAATGCTTTCGGAGTCATTAGTGCCTAGGCTCGGCCAAAGTTCAGAAAGTCCCAGAGCCCTTGAGAAACAATATCATTATCTGAAAATGTTGCCATGACAACATTGTTGCTTTTCCCCACACCACAGATACAAAAGCTGAAGCCAAGGCCCACTGTCTTCGGATATGGTGTATGTTCACATGTGCTCCATCTCTCCAATGCATTTTCATAAACTTGTCCAACATCATGTATTACGGAGTTACATTTTTGTCAGATCTCATCTATGATTCCTCTGTCAGTGGAATGCATACAACTTCAAAATCAAATCAAATGTTGTATGTCACATGCTTCGTAAACAACATATGTAGACTAACAGTGAAATGCTTACTTAGGGGCCCTTCACAACAATGTAGAGAGAAAGAAAATAGAGAAATAATAGAAATGTAATAACACGTAATAATAAAAATAACAATAAATACACATTGAGTAAAGATAATATGGCAATATACACGGGGTATCAAGTCGATGTGGGTACACGGTAATTGAGGTAGATATTTACATTAAACTAGGAATAAAGTGACTGCAACAGGATAGATAATAAACAGTAACAGCAGCGTACGTGACGAGTTAAATGAGTTAGTGTAAAAATAGTAATTGCAGATAGTCCGGGTAGCTATTTGGTTAATTATTTAACTAACTATTTAGCAGTCTTATGGCTTGGGGGTAGAAGCTGTTCAGGGTCCAGACTTGGTGCATCGGTACCGCTTTCATGTCATGTTGAGGACGATTGTTTGATATCCTATTTTCATTAGATTGAAGTGTGTCGAGTTTGAGTTCATGTCGTCATTTATTTTGTTATGTAAATACAGACTTTCCAGATGCTTGTTGTGTAAGATTCCACAGTTAATTGTTATATTTTTCTGCTTCTGAAGAAGTTAAAGCCTGAGCAAATTTCCCCAGCAGATATACACAATACTAAATGTCTTGAGTTTAACTGTGACTGTAGACAGAATACAGAGAACAAGTTTACTTTCACTTTTATGCAGGAGGTTTCCTTGTCGCAGGTGCCCAACACCTGCTCCATACGGGAAGAAGGAATTTCCCGCTCTTTTTCTCATATTTTATTACTGTACTGTAGTAGTAAATGACATTTTCACCATGTCTCCTGCACTCTGCAACTCTCTGTTTATTCTGCTCATATCCCTTCATACTGGTGAGTTATATCGGTTTTATGCATGATAATACCGTATTTGACTACCACATTGAAAGTGGCGCGATAATGTTAGTGCCAATGTCGTGATCTAATTGTGTGCTTTCACAACTATTGACAAGCCTGTTAATTTCACAACACGAAATACATGTCATATTGAAGCTGTAGCTCAATCTTCTTGTTGCATGGGTAAATAGCCTCCAACTCTGAATTGTTAAATCATTCGTATTTATTAGCAAAAAGTAGTTTTGGTTTCACAGAACTAGGACAAGATACATGAGGCTTTTAGCTACTAGAGGGTGCTACTAGACTATGAGATTAATGTAACCGCTCCCAAATTCATAGATATATGGATGCAAGGATTGACCATCCATGATATCAAAATACATGTTTTGAGGCTATACAGTGTTTGATCATATTTGATCTGTAAAGTTGACTAATGGCCCTCATTGTGAAAAACATTTTTTAACTGACTTGCCTAGTTAAATAAAGGTTAATAAATGAACATTTTGAGCTGAGCTATACACAGAGGTGTCTGAAAACAAATCTGGACATTTATACATGCATTTTTGTATCTTCCAAAACGTTTTAAACAGTGGTGGAGGAGTACAAAAATGGTGGCGCAGTGGCTTCAAAACATCACCTGGTCTTATGTTTTTTATTTATAAAAGTTGTCCCATCCATCAACCTCCTCTTCGGCCGCATGTGTAATAGTTCTGCTTCCATCCCTCTCCTCGCCATTACCTGGTCTCGAACCAGGGACCCTCTGCGCACGTTAACAACTGACAACCTCTAAGTATCTTGAACCCCATCTGCAAGGGAAACAACTACTTACAAGGTCTTAGAGCGAGTGACGTCACCGATTGAAACGCTAACTAGCTAGCCATTTCACACCGGTTACACATGCGTAATGTGTGTTAACTGTTGACAAACCAGTTCATTTGACTATAGTAAATGCATGATTTCATCTGCAGCTCCATGCTCTTACTGTAAGGAATGATTGATGTCGCTTTTAAAGAGTACTTTAATGGTGATGTATACTGTGGCCATAGGCACATATCATGTATATTCTATCCTGAAATTGATAGTTTTACAACAGGTGCCATAACTTCCTCCCGCCAAGACTGCCCTTACCACTGTAGTCCCCCTTCTGACCGTTCTGAGTACTACTAGTGTCTAAGAACTATTGTAACTGTCTTCATGCAGGGCTCTCTCAGTTGGTAAGAACACAGCAGGTTGTCACAGCAACCCTGGGAGAAGATGCAGTCTTAACCTGTGAGCTCATGACACTCAAAGATGTGCGGCAAGTCACCTGGCAAAAAGAGACACCTGGGGTGAATGAAAATGTGGCCACCTACAGCAAACGCGGTTCCCATGTCAACCCACCTTTTCAGAGGAAAGTGGAGTTTGAAGACGAGGGTCTGCAGAACTGCTCTATCGTCATCAGAGGAGTGTCAAGAGGAGACGAGTCCTGCTACAAGTGTCTGTTTAACACCTTTCCAGATGGACCAGTCAGTGGAACCACCTGCCTCAAAGTCAATGGTAAAATGTGACAACATAATGTACTGTAAATGACTGACCCAGAACAACTTCTCCAGAACTTCAAGCAGCCATTTTATCAGATCATACATCCAATGTCTTGAAACCATTTATCAAAATGTGATCATTTAGTAAATCATGTGCATGAAACCATTATGGTATTTACATTCACTGTGAACTGTGTTTGTTGTTGTCCTATAGAGCTGTATGGACCCTCACTCCTCATCACACAAACCAACAACAGTCACACCACTCTGTCCTGTTCTGCTACTGGAAGACCTGTTCCTATAGTAACCTGGGATGACATCATGATAGAACATTCCACCATGGTTGATGTCACCCATCCCAATGGGACTGTCACTATGACAACTACTGTAACAGTAGTAGTGTCCAGTCTAACTGACAAAGAGGTTAGGTGTGTTGCTTCTATGTCCTTCAGTGATGTCACCAAGAATGTTTCCATGGTGATTCCAGCTTCAATTACTGGTGAGAAATGTCTATCGATCAATGTGTAATATATTGACATGATCAGGAACATGATGTCATGATGAAGTACTGTCTGTGTTCATGATGAAGTACTGCCTGTGTTCATGATGAAGTACTGCCTGTGTTCATGATGAAGTACTTCCTGTGTATTTCTGTGCTAGGTCAATCTCAGGTCTCTGATGATGACAGAATCAGTGGTAAGTGGTTGTTATTCTAATAATGACAGGTTATAATCAACCTATTGACTGGCTCTTTTCCTATTCAACTTTCAGGTGTGGTGCAGAGCCATATTCACATGTATGAGGCTTTGGTGTAGTGTACCTGGGAAGTTGACGTCTGTCTTCTCTTGACATCTCTCTCATTCACAGGGACAGTGGTTGGTGCAGTGATGGGTGCAGTGTTGTGTTTAATGTGTCTCATTGCTGTATTCTGTGTAATATGGCGGCAAAAGAGGAGAAAAGATACTTCTTCCAGGTAGATAAAAAAAAAAAAATCCTTCCTTGATACTGAAAACAGCTATTCTGTATTTAATGTGATTTGACTGCCAGTTGTTTACTAGTTGATCTCTAACTTAATGTAGAAAACCCCCAGTTCCTGACCCTGAAATCAGCCAAACTCCCTTAAAGACACCACCAACATCCAAACAGTAAGATGCTCATTCTAAAGATCATTCTTCACCATTAAATAATTGTTATAAAATAATAATGAATCAGATGATGTGGTTCTTGTCAGTACAGTGTTGATTTAGATTTATCTCAGTGTCACACCAACCTCCAGTCCATCACACATGTGATTATCTCTTTAACACTTTTAACAGCTATTTAAGATAAGTAATCATTTTATTACCTTTTGTTTTTTCAGGTCACAATCGTCAACTAGCTCACCAAACAACTCAACAACCAGCTCACCAAACAACTCAACAACCAGCTCACCAAACAACTCAACAACCAGCTCACCAAACAACTCAACAACCAGCTCACCAAACAACTCAACAACCAAGCGGAGGATGACTAAGAAGTAGGTTTATCTTCTCATACTTTCATAGTCTTAACGTCTTCTGTAATCTCTCTCCTTGATCAAGAAACTTGGGAATGAAACTTGGAAATGTATTTCTGTGGTCTATGTTTCCTGCCACTACATTGTCTATTTGGATCTTTTTCACACCAAGCTCCAGTCTGTCACAAATGTCAGTATTTTTACAACTTCATTTGATTATCCCGATAGAAAGCGTGAAACAGACCGATATTAAGAATGCTACAAAACATTTAGTATAAATTACACTTACCCAAAAATCAAAACATAATTCAAATATGTCCTCTTGTTTCTGGATAAAATCCCTCAGCTCGTCTGACAAGCTCAGGATGCAACAAGCTCAGGAGGCTGTAAAGAAGTAGGTTTACACCTTCACTCTCTCACTGTCTGCTGTAGTCTCTCTTCTTGAGGAAGAAGCTCTGAAATGATGTCATTTTGTGGTGGTCATAGAGTAGTCATGGTGACAGCATCATGCACTCAGCTGCATGTTAATATCTGTTCTGTAATGTTTGTCACAATGGCTGTCAGATCATCTTATTACCTCACAATGACCTGTGTTTTCATCCAATTGAAACATTATGATTTTCTTTCCCCCTCTTTTCTTTCTCAGGAACCTTTTCAATGACTACTGAGTGACTGTACTCACATTGCCACACACACACACCTGATCATTACTGACTCATCTGGTTCACGTTATTTTATCTTTAAAAGTCTGTGACAATCAATCCGTTTTTAAAAAACAGTCCTTTTTAAAGATATTGTATTGAGCCTGTTATAACAGTTATCTTCGTTGCCTGGTTTGTCTCAGGTCATGATGGCCTAGGGAGAGTTGTGCAAGTCAGTTTAAAGATTGTAGGGAGAAATCAAAAATCTCTCTGAGACATTTACAAAGACCACACACGTAAGAGGGGAACATCAATCGTATTGGACACTTCCACTGAACTATCAATATGCAGTTCTGCCATTAGGTAACACTCAGGTTTTGACCTCTTAAAACCAAGAGACGGCATCAGTACAGCTTTAAATGTTTATCTTGTATATACCTTGTAAGCACGTGCATCTGTCATGTGTGTTGCTGTTTCTTTAATCTTGTGTGACGTGCCACAACTAATGTTCCTTCTGGATAATGTTTCATTTAATCTATTCAATTTAAGGTTTCAAATGTAGGGTATATTACCCTGAAACTACCAGAATTTTGGCAACTTTCAAGTTTTGGGGGGTGAATTTTATAAGATCTAGTGAGTTTTTGTTCAGATTATCACTTCAGATCATCACATGTCTAATTATCTTTGGCCCTCTGTGTGGCCTTATCACATGTAAAATATATACAATTAGATTTAATAAAAAATAATGTCATTGTTGATTAGATTATTTTTCATTAGACAATTTTCTCTTGAACCTTATGGTCTATCCACTAGAAGTTCATGGACAATAAGGACATAGATATATGTGAATACAGTTTTTCAAAGTTATTCAAGTATAAATGACAAAAGTTTCCATACTAGAAATAATTTGTGCTGACATCAAAATAAATTGATGTCAATAACCAATCAGAGTATCAAAGCCAATTACATGATTCATGTAAGCCAACTCTTGCTCAACCCATCAGTTTCTGGGACCAATCAGAATGGTGAGAATGTTTTCACATACTTAAGACGTTGGGAAGGAAAGCAAATCCAGACTCATGGTGGAGAAGAAACGCTAGTGGGCGTGGTGTTTGGCCGGAGCGATGAGGATAGGTAGTCAGGCTAACTGATGTGCAGGAAGGAAAGCAAATGGAGAAGAAACGCTAGTGGGCGTGGTGTTTGGCCGGAGCGATGAGGATAGGTAGTCAGGCTAACTGATGTGCAGGAAGGAAACGACAGACCGGCCACCATGAAACAACTATCTCATGCTTTAAATAGACTGGCCTTGCATCCACAGAACTGTTAAATGTTGCCTTTATCTTTTGGTTCAGTGTAGAAATGGGGTTCATAGGTTTTGGCCTCAACCACCTTAGTCAGTGTATGCAGCAGGCACTTGTTCCTGTTGATCATAATTAGGATTTACGTAGAATGTATGCACACATGACTGTAAGTCGCTTTGGATAAAAGCGTCTGCTAAATGGCATTTATTATTATTATTATTATTATTAAGTACATAGGCTACAGCATACATACATTTTGTGGGAAAAACAGTTGTAATAAATCATATCCAGCTCATTACTAGTTGTTGTGTGTGTTTTTTTAAATTAACATATGCACTTAAACATGTAGACTAATTCATGTAGCCAGGCCTATATAGGAACAGATAACTACAAAACAGGTCTACATTAATATTCTGTATTTTAAAGTTACAGTTTGAATACAGTGTCAGTTGGGACTTTTACTGATTTCTCCATTAATGTTTATGACAGCACAATGTTAGTATTTTACAACAGTACACTGACACCTGGTGGAAAAGATAGTGACTTTGGGATCAGGTGATCTCCACAGAAACATACTTTGTTCTATCCGCAAACACAACAGCTATACTTTTTTAGACATGTAACACTTGTATTTCTATAACAGATGTGCAGCCTGCAGACAGTATGTGTTGATATTTACAACCACCACAGAAGAGCTACAGTAAAGGAGAGGCTGATATATGGCAAGTCAGACAAGGGGAAATGCATTTTCACTAATCAAAATATTCACAGTAAATGCATATCTACCACTCTACCATATAGCTGTATAGCTAGCTGTATGTTACGAGAAGGTGTCTAATGCCATGTCGTCATTGGTCAACGGTGCCAGAGGTCAGGGGTTAGGATGCGGCAGCTGCAGAGTTGAGTAAAGCCCGTTGTCTCTCCTTGTGAATGTGTTGTAGGGCTCATTGTCCTGTGGCTCCTCCTACAAAGACATTAACAATAGTCACCATATTACACTAGAATAACTTATGGGGCTGTTTAAAATTCTATTGAAAATATGAAAGAGTGTAGTCTGCAGGGGCCTCATTAATAAACGCTGAGTACACACAAAATATCACCCAAAACGTGCCTGCGCCCGTTTCCACACAAAAGTTGTCCTTTATAAAAACTGAACTTGACATGAGAATGTGCTAACTTTAGACCATGAGTTCAAGTGATGAAGTATTGCAATGCAAGAAGGCATACGTAGCCTAGTAGTAGCATTGTGCAGGAATATATGATAACACACTTATTCAGAACAATAAAACAGGTAGCTAAATATCATGCAATCATTCACGGTTAGTGAGAAGTGTAAAAAATCTATTTATTTTATATTTGCATTCTAAAATAATTAGGTGTCCTTGCTAAGCAAAGCACAACTCTAGATTTCTTCTTCCTATAATTATAATTATATTTATTCTGCTCACTCTAAAGTTTAAAAGATTTAAGCTTTTAAAAAAGAAACCAACTTCCAAATGTCCAGACTGCCGCAGTTTAGATTGCTTGTCAAATGATTTTTGATGCTGTGTTTACTTTTTTGAGCTATAGCCATTTAAAATGTTCTTAAATTAACACGGGTTTGAATGAGAACCATAGGAATAAATCTATTTGTTATTTATTACTTTTATTTATACAGGGTGGGTCAGTATTGAGACCAGGGTCTCTTTTGTAAGGGAGCCCTGTGAACATGAACATACATAATATTAATACAGTAAATACCACAAGATCAATCTAAACAAACACTCATTTACAAGTTGCCTGAAGGATATTCCATGAGCTGAGGCATAACTAAAATAATTTGTCCCCGGGTCAGTGGAGACCCGCGGGTCCTCTAGAACCAGCCAGTCCAGAGAGCGGGTCAGTGGAGACCCGCGGGTCCTCTAGAACCAGCCAGTCCAGAGAGCGGGTCAGTGGAGACCCGCGGGTCCTCTAGAACTAGCCAGTCCAGAGAGCGGGTCAGTGGAGACCCGCGGGTCCTCTAGAACCAGCCAGTCCAGAGAGCGGGTCAGTGGAGACCCACGGGTCCTCTAGAACTAGCCAGTCCAGAGAGCGGGTCAGTGGAGACCCGCGGGTCCTCTAGAACCAGCCAGTCCAGAGAGCGGGTCTGAAAATTGCTGGATCTCCAGTCAATACATGAGCCGAGGTAGTGGGGGAGTCTCTGAAGAACCGCTTTGTATACAAACAATAGCCAATTCTGGGCTAAAACTATACAAAATGCAGTGATGTGTATGAAAATAGTGAAGAGAACAGGGACCAAAAATTGACCCCCGAGGCACACCTTTCATAATATTGAGGAAACTAGATTTGATAGCGTCAGTAAGCAAACAATGTGTCCTGTCTGTTAGATAGTTGTTGAACCAATTGCAAAATGCCTGATCTAGGCCCATTTCAGACAACCTTAGAGTAAGTAAGAAATGGTCAACTGTTTCAAATGCCTTCGACAAGTCAAAACATAAGGCAGCACAGTGATGTTATGGTCTAAACAATGTAGCACATCATCTAAGTGTTGCTGCTGAAACAATGCTATGTCCACCTCTAAAACCAGATTGGTGTTCATTAAGAATAGAATGAGAAGTTAATAAAAAACATTCTAAATTCTAGTTTTCAGAAGCTATTTTATGAAATAGGCCCGCTGAGGCAAAGTGGTTCATAAAAGCACTATAAATGTCCATCTTATCTGTTATGGAGAGGCTGTTATAACCTGCTGGGGTAATGAGGGGATGGAGATTTGTGTCAGAGATTATTCTCAGATGCCCAATTCAAGAAGTATGTTGATTTCGCTTTTCTAATCATGGATAAACTTGTATTTCTCATGCGTCTGAAGGACTGCCAGTCATACGTAGAATCAGTTAGCCTAGCCGTAGCCCACGCTAAATTTCTCTCCTGAAGTTTCTCTGATAGTTCATGCGTGAACCAGGGATTAGCTCTATCTCTTACCCTTAGTTTGTTGAACAGAGCAGGCGTATCTGCAATAGAGTTGAGCAAAGAAGTAAAATAATTTAGGGCCTGATCTAAGTCAGAGGTATCGGACACAACCCCCCTTTCAACAAGAATGGTTGCTTATTGAAATTCCTATAATTTCTCTTTGTAATAAAGCGAGGGCAAGATTTGGGTAGATTTGCAGCTCTTATGCAGGCAATGGGACAATAGTCACTGAACTCACTTGAAAAAATGGTCTGTATACTTATGAGGAGCATTTGTCAAAATAATACCTAAAAGAGTAGATTTTTCCGGGTGTTTTGTCATGCCTTGGTCATTGTATCTTGTGTTTTTGTTATATGTTTGGGTAGGCCAGGGTGTGACATGTGTTTATATGTTGTGTTTTCGTATTGGGGTTTGTAGTATTTGGGATTGTGTATGATTAAGGGTGTGTCTAGTTAGGCTTGGCTGCCTGAGGCGATTCCCAATTGGAGTCAGGTGATTCTCGTTGTCTCGGATTGGGAACCGTATTTAGGTAGCCTGAGTGCGCGTTGTATTTTGTGGGTGATTGTACCTGTCTCTGTGTTAGTCACCAGATAGACTGTATTAGTTCACATTCCGTTTGTTGTTTTCTATATTTCAGTTGTTTCATGTACCGCGATATATTTCATTAAAAAGTCATGAGTAACCTACACGCTGCATTTTGGTCTGACTCTCTTCATACAACAGACGAACGCCGTTACATGTTTAAAATTGGGGCGGTTTGGTTCAGCTGAGTTAGATTTAGATCAAAAAAGATAACTTTCAGCCTATCAGAAGTTGGCATCAAACAATCCAGATTAAGATCACCCCCAAATTAATAATTCAGAGTTAGTATAGTTAGATAGCAAGTCAGACAATTGGCTAAGAGCACATGTTGATGCAGAGGAGGGCAATACATTCCCACTAGTGTAATTTGGGCATTATTACAGAATTATTATTACAGTAGCTATTAAAAATTATCCTGCTCCTTGGCCAGCGTGTCCAGAGATGCAACCTCTCTTATCATCACTCAGTGCCTGGGTTTATCTCCACTGTACCCGCACCCCACCATACCCCTGTCTGCACATTATGCCCTGAATCTATTCTACCACGCCCAGAAATCTGCTCCTTTTATTATCTGTCCCCAACGCACTAGACGACCAGTTTTGCTATCCTTTAGCCGTACCCTCATCCTACTCCTCCTCTGTTCCTCGGTTGATGTGGAGGTTAACCCAGGCCCTGCGTGTCCCCAGGCACTCTCATTTGTTGACTTCTGTAATCGAAAAAGCCTTGGTTTAATGCATGTTAACATCAGAAGCCTCCTCCCTAAATTTGCTTTACTCACTGCTTTAGCACACTCCGCTAAACCTGATGTTCTTGCTGTGTATGAATCCTGGCTTAGGAAGGCCACCAAAAATTTTGAGATTTACTGAAATATACTGCAGAAATAGCTTGCAAAATTCTGTTATTACTTTCCAGGTCTATGCCCAAACAGTCCGAGCTTCTAATTTAAAAAATTAATATCTCCAGAAATAAGTCTCTCAAGTCTGGACACCATATGTGAATTGATTGCCCCCCCCATCTATCTTCAGAGTTTGTTCTGTTAGGTGACCTATACTGGGATATGTTTAACACCCCAGCAGTCCTACAATCTAAGCTAGATGCCCGCAATCTCACACAAATTCTCAAGGAAACCACCAGGTACAACCCTAAATCCATAAACACGGGCACCCTCATAGATATCATCCTGACCAACTTGCCCTCCAAATACACCTCTGCTGTTTTCAATCAGGATCTCAGCAATCACTGCCTCATTGCCTGCATCCGCAATGGGTCCACAGTCAAACGACCACCCCTCATCACTGTCAAACGCTCCCTAAAACACTTCTGAGAGCAGGCCTTTCTAATCGACCTAGCCAGGGTATCCTGGAAGGATATTGGCCTCATCCCGTCAGTCGAGGATGCCTGGTAGTTCTTTAAAAGTAATTTCTTCACCGTCTTAAATAAGCATGCCCCTTTCAAAAAATGTAGAACTAAGAACAGATATAGCCCTTGGTTCACCCCAGACCTGACTGCCCTTGACCAGCACAAAAACATCCTGTGGCGGACTGCAATAGCATCCAATAGTCCCTGCAATATGCAACTGTTCAGGAAAGTCTAGGCTAGCTTTTTCAAACAGACATTTGCATCCTGACTCCAAAAAGTTTTGGGACACTGTAAAGTCCATGGAGAACCAGAGCACCTCCTCCCAGCTGCCCACTGCACTGAGGCTAGGTAACACGGTCACCACCGATAAATCCATGATAATCAAACATTTCAAAATGCATTTCTCTACGGCTGGCTATGCTTTCCTCCTGGCTACCCCAACCCAGGGCCAACAGCTACGCATCCCCCGCAGCTTCTTGCCTGAGCCTCCCCAGCATCTCCTTCACGACAAATCCAGATACCAGATGTTCTGAAAGAGCTGCAAAACCTGGACCTGTACAAATCAGCTGTGCTAGACAATCTGGATCCTCTCTTTCTAAAATTATCCGCTGCATTGTTGCAACCCCTATTACCAGTCTGTTCAACCTCTCTTTCTTATTGTCTAAGATTCCTAAAGATTGGAAAGCTGCAAAGGGGGTGACACTTAGACCCAAACTGTTATAGACCTATATCCATCCTGCCCTGCCTTTCTAAAGTCTTCGAAAGCCAAGTTAATAAACAGATCACTGACCATTTCGAATCCCACTGTACCTTCCCCGCTGTGTAATCCGGTTTCAGAGCTGGTCATGGGTGCACCCCACCACGCTCAAGGTACTAAACGATATCATAACTGCCAACGATAAAATACAATACTGTGCAGTCATCTTCATCGACCTGGCCAAGGCTTTCGACTCTGTCAATCACCGTATTCTTATCGGCAGACTCAATAGCCTTGGTTTCTCAAATGACTGTCTTGCCTGGTTCACCAACTACTTCTCAGACAGAGTTCAGTGTGTCAAATCGGAGGGCCTGTTGTCCGGACCTCTGGCAGTCTATGGGGGTGGTACCACACGGTTCAATTCTCGGGCCAACTCTTTTCTCTGTATACATCAACGATGCCACTCTTGCTACGGGTGATTTCCTGATCCACCTCTATGCAGACGACACCATTCTGTATACATCTGGCCCTTCTTTGGACACTGTGTTAACTAACCTCCAAACAAGCTTCAATGCCATACAACACTCCTTCCGTGGCCTCCAACTGCTCTTAAACGCTAGTAAAACCAAATGCATGCTTTTGAACCGTTCGCTGCCCACGCCCGCCCGGCTAGCATCACTACTCTGGATGGTTCTGACCTAGAATATGTGGACAACTACAAATACCTAGGTGTCTGGCTAGACTGTAAACTCTCCTTCCAGACTCATATCAAACATCTCCAATCCAAAATAAAATCTAGAATCGGCTTTCTATTTCGCAACAAAGTCCCCTTCACTCACGCTGCCAAACTTACCCTAGTAAAACTGACTATCCTACCGATCCTCGACTTTGGCGATGTCATCTACAAAATACCTTCCAACACTCTACTCAGCAAACTGGAGGCAGTCTCTCACAATGCCATCCGTTTTGTTACTAAAGCCCCTTATACCACCCACCACTGCGACCTGTATGCTCTAGTCGGCTGGCCCTCGCTACATATTCGTCGCCAGACCCACTGGCTCCAGGTCATCTATAAGTCTATGCTAGGTAAAGCTCCGCCTTACCTCAGCGCACTGGTCACAATACCCACCCATAGCACGTGCTCCAGCAGGTATATCTCACTAGTCATCCCCAAAGCCAGCACCTCCTTTGGGCGCCTTTCCTTCCAGTTCTCTGCTGCCAGTGACTGGAACAAATAGCAAAAATCGCTGAAGCTGGAAACTTACATTTCCCTCACTAACTTTAAACATCAGCTATCTGAGCAGCTAACCGATCGCTGCAGCTGTACATAGTCCATCTGTAAATAGCCCACCCAATCTACCTACATCATCCCCATTTTGTTTTTATTTACTTTTCTGCTCTTTTGCACACCAGTATCTCTACTTGCACATCATCATCTGCTCATCTATCACTCCAGTGTTAATCTGCTAAATTGTAATTACTTAGCTACTATGGCCTATTTATTGCCTTACCTCCTCACGCCATTTGCACACACTATATATAGACTTTCTTTTTTTCTATTGTGGTATTGACGGTACGCTTTTTTATTCCATGTGTAACTCTGTGTTGTTGTTTGTGTCGCACTGCTTTGCCTTATCTTGACCCAGTCGCAGTTGTAAATGAGAACTTGTTCTCAACTAGCTTACCTGGTTAAATAAAGGTGAAATAAATAAAAGTAAGCTAAAATAGTAACTTTAAAACATTCAGGCTATCCTACAGAACTTTACGGTCGTTTTGTATTTTGTTGGAGTTCAATATTAAAAATCATGAGCACTTTCCACGCTGGGCTTTGGTCTCATTCATCTGACGACGGACGTAACACCAGGGTTGTGGGTTCGATTCTCGCAAATCGCTCTGGATTAGAGCCTCTGTTAAATGACTGAATCGTAAATATAATTAGACCCACTTCACAGTACTAAACGGATTAAGCTATAATAACATGCGAAAGGGGGCGTGGGTTATAACGGCTGACTTTAACAGAAGAGTAGACAGTTGATCTTTTGTATTGAAGTGAGTAGGCTACCACTGTAAGTACTGTAGTTGTCATTTCTTTCCGAGTAGACAACGTTTCAGAATTCACGGCCAGTGGAGCATATTAAACAGTTACAATATGTTAACAGGTCCACAACAATTTGCAATAGTTTTTTTCAGCAAATGTCACTGTAAAAGTTTAAAACATTCTGCCAACACCTCCAGATACATTTTATCAAGCTCGCGAACTGCTATTTAGAAACGGCAATGGTTTTATTTCAGTACACAGCGAAAAGGGGCGTTACTGTCACCATAAAAGGCTTTTCAGGCTGATTGGAAATGCTCATTCACAAGCGAACAAATCCAGGACGGGTCTGATTTGTAACAGGAAACATGCGTATGCGTGGCATCCGCCAAGCTGATGAATCTCAATATTTTTGTAAGTGCGCAGTCTGTGTGCGGTCTTTTCAGAAATGCTGCGCGCAGATATTTATTGTGAAATGTACGCAACGGTTATAAATGAAGACTCAGCTGCCTTCATCTGATAACAGGCAACAGTAAGCAGTGTTGTGGCACCTCGTTGACGGTTCCAGACACTTGTAGCTGTGTTCTCCTGTTGAGCAAAAAATAACAAGATTGAATTAACATAGCACCAACTGAAACATGTTTTACACAGCACATTTCCCAGAGCACAATGATTGTGTGCAGTGTATGTGTTTTTTTCAACTCACTTGTTTTTGACAGGAAATGAGAAGTGAGAAGCCACAACAGCGCAGCTATTGGAAACTACTCACTGGTCACATATGTCAGTTGAACATCCAGCCTAGTTTCGATTTACATTTTGGTTGAAGCGCCCATGAACTCATAGCATTGCATGTATTTCTGACACCAAATCAGTAATATATCCTCATTGTAGAACTAAAATGTATTTGAGAATGCATAATTTCTACAACAGTGCTGCCAAGTAATTATTTAAACACCAAAAAAAATTATTATTATTATTATTATTATAAAAATCTGTCAAACACTCATTACAGCAACTCTTTTACCAAAATATTAATATCATCTTACCTGAGATGAATTTTCCTCATGATTACGCCACCAATCACCAGGACAGCTACACATGCTGCAATGCCTGATATCATCCCCCAATAGAAGAGACGGTTGTCTGTGGCCTGTTGCACTTGGGTTCCTGAGAAAGGGGAAAATATATATTAAGATCTTATTTGTTTCTCTTCTGCCATCTTGTTCATTTTCATTAAGGCATCGTGTTGTTGACAGTATCTACATTTTAAGACATTATTACATGTACTGATGACAAAATCCAATATTGTGACTACAGAGATTCTCTCAGTTCTGTCAGATGTAACGTCTATGACAGACGTTACAAAACAAGACAGCAAAACACTGACAGAACATCAAGGTAAACACATGACAGGCATCCCACTAAATATGTGATGATAAGATATGCTGGGGTTCATTTGAAAATGATTGTGACCAATCCCATCAGACCAAACACTTACCATTGACCGAAATATGTATGTTTATATCAGAATTGCCTCCATCATGTGTACATACACAGGTGTAGTTCCCTTCGTCAGATGGTTGTATGTTGGTGATGTGTAGACACACTCTGTCATTCTCTGTCTGTAGTGTGACTCTGGGGTCACAAGAGCTGTTGGTATGATTTGTCTCAACGTCGTATGAAACTCTGCACTCATGACCCTCATGTATAACTCTATTTTTGTGACATACTACAGTCAGGATGTCAGCGAGTGTTTGGTTTGAACAGAGAAGAGTGGAATCTGCTCCTCCGGTCTCCAATGTTTTCTCTTGAGTCACTGTAAACAGGAAGAGAAACAGATTATGGGTATATTATTTCACGAGATCGGTTTGATTGAGCATGAGTAGTTCTATCAATTCTCATGAATAAAAAGTCCCATTTCAGTCTACAGAAATGACTACAGACCCAAATGGACGTTTTATAATGGTAGAAAGAAACCTGACACAAGAAAAATACACTTTACTGAACTGTTAATGTCCAAATGAAGACGACCCAAAGTGAATTCATGACCTCATACTAAAACTCTCTCAATGTAGCAGGAATATTATATGGGGGGTTTAACTGTGTACGGGATGCAACTCTAGACAAGCCATCAACTAAATCCTCTTCCTAACACAAAATCAAAGAGATGGGTCTGTGTGAACTGTGGAGATAGAAACATTCAACTGAAAGACAATACTCCTATTAATCTCACCTCCAAAACTCATGTTGAATCATTTACTTTTTTTATTGTAAACTTGGCTTTAATTGACTGTGTTTCTGAATGTAAATACCTTCCTAGAATAATTACAGACAATATCCCATCGTCTTTCACGTTTAAGCTCAAACCTCCTATGCCAATAGCAGAGACATAGCGATCCAACACAATGTTTCTTGGAGATAAGGAGTTTACCTCATATCACAACACACAGATAGACATGTTTTTGGAAATTAATGTAGACAATGAAGTATGTCCAACTGTAGTCTGGGAAGTTCTTAAATCTATACATGAGAGGGTGTATCATGTCTTACTCTTCACATTAGAAAAATTAGACCAATAAAGAATTATAAATACTAGAACAGAATATCCACGACTCAGAAAGAAAACACAGTTTAGATAGAAATGTTGACACCCTTCAACAGTTGAAGACATTTAAGCTTGAATATAACACAATAAACTCTCGATCTGCAGAGATTGCTGCCATGAAATCCAAGCAACAAGATGTTGAGCGAGGTGAAAGTGCAGGGAAATGCTGGCTTGGCAAATGAAGAAAGAGGAATGAACCATCCATAGCATTCAAACCCCAGATGGTCTAATTTTTCAATGGTTCCTTTGAAATTAGCTCAGTCTTTAAAACATTTTATGACTGTATCAATCCCAAAATAAAAGTTGAAAGGAATATATAGACATTTTCCTCAATAAGGCCATTTGACCAATTGTAAATGAACCAGAGAAAAGGAATATGGATAAAACATCACCCCAGGTGAACTGTTGGAGGCCATCAATTATCTACATATGAGGAAATCTCCTAGTAATGATGGATTCCCAGTGGAACTTTATAGACACCTTTATCCCAGATTAATACGGCCTATGTTACTTATGCTCACAGCAGCTCTAGAGAAAAATGAGCTTCCCCAGTCACCATGTTTGGCTACAATCACCCTACTTTAAAAGAAAGATAATGATCCACTGCCCAGTATAACTTTTGAATGTAGATTACAAAAATCATTGCTGAAGTATTGGCTTTTCATTGGCATAGAAACAGTCATGTAAAAGTTAATTCACTCAGATCAAACAGGGTTTATAAGAAAAAGGATGTCCAGACAATCTCCACAGTTGTTTCAGTGTAATCCATCATACCACCATCAAATTCATGAGGTGCCAGGCACCCTTATTTATTATAACCCCACCTTACCTCCAGCATTTAGTGATGACATCTTTAAGTCGTGTTCCAAAGGGGCATCATTCATTTAACATGTTTATATTGATGGATCTATACTGTCATTCAATCAATTACATTATACAAGGCCGATTTCTCAGAAATCATATTCAATCACTTCAACAGAATATAAATGAACCTAAGGCATCTGGCATAGATTAAATACTGAAAGAAGCTGCTATGACAAAGAAGTTGATTGCCAAGTTATATCAAGGGCTGATTGAAACTCTACCTGAAGGCTCAGAACCTATAATGAACAAATGGTAAACAGAACTAAATGAAGAAATGAAGGAGAATCATTGGTCACAGATGTGTTAAAATGTTCATACCTGCTCCTACAAAGACATGAACTAATGCAATGTAAGATCATTCATAGGACTTACTATAGTCCTGCCAGAATGCATGTAATGTCACCCAGACATGTCACATCTCTGTTGGAGATGCAAAAAGCACAAAGGAACTATATTTTATTTATTTTATTTTAATTTATTTCACCTTTATTTAACCAGGCAGGCAAGTTGAGAACAAGTTCTCATTTACAATTGCGACCTGGAATATTACATATGCTGTGGTCCTGTGACAAACTGACACCAGTCTGGGATAATGTATGTGCTACCATTTTATTAGGTCTAGGAATTTATATCCATTCATCTCCACGATTATGTTTGTTGGGAAATGTAAATATTGGTGATCAATATCAGAGAACTTTTGGTAATCTAGATCGACTTGCTGCAATAAAAATTAAAGCCATCAATTGGAAAGCTCCATATCCACCCTCAATGACAAACTGGAATTAAACCATACATATTAAACCATACATATTAAACCATACACATTAAACCATACATATTAAACCATACATATTAAACCATACATATTAAACCATACACATTAAACCATACATATTAAACCATACATATTAAACCATACATATTAAACCATACATATTAAACCATACATATACATATT